>NC_141022.1:48625000-48925000 GCF_052040795.2 Danio rerio | reverse complement strand
ATGAGTTTCTTTATTCTGTAGAACACAAAAAAATATATATTTTAAAGAAAATATCTTTGTGTTCAACAGAACAAATAAATTCAAGCATTTTTGAGCAAGTGAAGGGAGAGTAAATGATGACAGAATGAAAATGTTTGGATGACCTATGCCTTTAACATTGGATTTACTTTTAAAATGTAACATATTTTCACCACATGTGCAGGAAGATGCTGCATTAGTCAGTATGTAAATAAATAAATAGAAGCATTTGCTAATTTATAGCTGTTTTAGCACAAAATGTCAAATATTAAAATAGAAGAGAAACCGCTATTGATCAAATAACTGTAAAAATAATAAAATGATCCAGTGTTTCATAAAGGATTATGAACCTAAAGCACATTTATAGTGGAAAGCATGACTCAAGGCCATCAGACACACTGGCAGTCCATTATATGTGCATAAAAAAGGGTTTGCGTTGAACTCAGCCATTCACTGACACTCAACTTTCAGGAACATGAAATGAATACAGACTGGTATCAGACAGAAGCAGATGTGTTTGTACATGTGTTGTCTATGTGTAGTGGTCAGCGGTGTTCTACGTGGCCTGTGTCCAGAGTGTGACGGTGCGGTCAGCGGAGGAGGACAAGAAGGAGAGATGGTGTGAGTGCCATCGACACTGGATCACTTTATCTCCATGCTCTCCGACTACAGTCAACGGCAGCTGCTTCGTCAGGTCACCTGTGGGCATATATAATCATTCTTTAAACACTCATTTACATGCTGAAAGCTTACAGACTCATACTGCAACATACAGTGCTCAACATATATGAGTCTGCCCCCCACAAATCTCTCATTTAAATTAATATTTTCTTAACAATAATATATTTGTACATATACATTAGATTAATCAGTACTGAAGCCAAATCTGGAGCTAATCTAACAAAATAACGTACAATAATGGTTTAAAAATTAGTAGCCCAAATTTAAATGTTTGGGAAAAATAATAAATAAAAATGTCAAAAATAGCAAAAATCTAAAGAAATAAAAAAAATATATACATTTTTTTTAAATGTTTGTGAAGTTTGTAAATTGTTTTGTGCAATATTTTGCACAATATTTTTAACTGTATTATCTTTCCATTTCTAAATATGTTCTGTGAATAAAATATTATTAATATTATAATACATATATCTGTTTTATAAATCAGTTTTGTTCAAATACACCGATATAAATGACCCATATTCACTGACAAATGGACAAAAAGAATATTCATTTTCAAAATAGGGTGTACTCATATGAGCACTGTAC
Organism: Danio rerio; assembly: GCF_052040795.2. Lineage (NCBI taxonomy): Eukaryota > Metazoa > Chordata > Actinopteri > Cypriniformes > Danionidae > Danio > Danio rerio. The sequence goes on along the minus strand of NC_141022.1, from coordinate 48,923,713 downwards.
ATATGAATGCACTTAAAGGGATTGTTAAAGCTTGGTTATCCTTTACTCATCCTTCAGTTGTTACAAACAATATGACAAAAATGTTTGAGACTGGAAGCCATCGACTTCCATGGTATTTGTTTCACCCTGCTATGGATGTCAATGGTTACCGGTTTCCAACATTTTTCAAAATATCTTTTTTGTGTGCAGAAAAAAAAAGAAACTTAAAAAAGGTTTGGAACCACTTGAGGGAGAGTAAATAATGCGTAAATTCATTTTTGGGCAAACTATTGCTTTTAAGTGCAAGTGTAGCAGACACACAACCTATAAAACACACCGCCTTAAAGACAGTGTTTATTAGTAAAAATAAACATCCCCAAAAGAAATCCCTAACTTATTAAAGATCGTAAAACATGATGCATTTAAAAAATAAGTAAAAAAAAGTGTAATTATTGAAATTGATTTCTATAGTGTAATTTCTGGGTTTTCAAAGTACTGGGTTGCGGCTGGAAGGCTATTCGCTGAGTAAAACATATGCCAGAACATTTGCCGGTTCATTCTGCTGTGACGACCCCTGATTAATAAGGGACAAAGCAAATGAAATATAAATGAATTAATGCATTTTTGGGTCACAGTAAATGAAGGTCAAGGGGTCTAAACAGTAAAATTAGTTTGAAAAAAAAAATAAAATAAATAAAAAAATTTTTAGTAAAAAAATAAAATAAAAAAATATAATAAATATGATAATATTTTACTATAATTTAAAAAATATATTTTATTATAATATTTTATTATATAAGCCATTTCTTTGAAGCGGCTGAACATAACTAGTGTCTATTACATATGCAGATGGCTATTAAATGTTTTTTTTAATTTTTCGGATTCTCACTGAAGTTTCGATATTAAAATCAAAACAGCAACAATACAAACACTGACTACATTAGATGATTAACATAACAGTATATTAATTTTGTGATTAGTTAATGTTGTTAAAGAGATAGTTTACCCAAAAAGTAAAAATGTACTCGCCCACAAGTGTTTTTTTCTGTTAAACACAAAAAGATGTTTTGAAGAAGCAAAGTAACCATTAACATCCATAGAAGTAAATGGCTACCAGTTTGCAACATTCTTTATAATATCTTTTGTGTTCAACAGAAGAAAGAAACTCAAACAGTTTTGGAACAAGAGGAGGATGTCTAAATGAACTACCCCTTTAACACTTTCGCAAACAAACAGATGTGATGAAAGCAGTTGTCCTGTTTGTCATGTGAAGTTTCACATAACGCCTACGATATCATCAGATTGCTTTCCTACATTGAGTTCAGCAGCACTTAGGCTGACCTGAGGGACATCCCTAATCTCACCTTGCAGGTCAGTGACGATGACCTTGTTGTCGTAGGATCCAGTGAGCAGGTAATGAGCTCCGGGTGAGAAGCGCACTGACCGGACGTCACTGGAGTGCGGCTTATACGTCTGAACCATTCGTCCACCTCTAATGTCATAGAGCATACAGGAGCTGTCCTCCTGTCCCGTCGCCAACAGACGCCCACTTGGATCCACCGCTACTGACGCCACAGGGCTGCCTGTACAATCACACATACAACATAAAACACATCAACAAACTACCCAACCTGCGTTACAAATGTAATGGTAATTTCAATAATCATGGTAACAGCACTATCAGTGAGGTAACTGACTCTGTGCTGTTATAATAAATAATGCAAACTCAATATGTCTTTCATCATTGTGAAATCCCAACCTCTGCTATTTATTATTTACAAATAATTGACAAGTTCCTTTATTATTTAGTCTATATTTCTAAACAGTGTATTTAAAATGTTCATGTTCAATCTATCTTAGATGCTACAACGACTTTACTAAAATAATAAACCACAACAATTTCAGCCACACCAGCTTCTGATCAACTATCTAGAAGCAGATAGTGATCATAAATGACCAGCATACCCAGTAAGGGTCTGCTATTAGATGCATTTAAGCTTCTGTCTTGCTACAATCCTACCCGCTCTTTAAGATCTCAAAACTCAGGGCTTCATGTAGTACCCAGAATAGAAAATTCCACTAAAGGAGGTCGAGCCTTCTCATATATGGCTCCTAAACTCAGGACTAGTCTTCCAGATAATGTCAGAAACTCAGACATACTTTGTCAGTTAAAACCTAGATTAAAAACTTATTTTTAGTAAAGCATAAAGACAATGCATCGCGCAACTGTAGGATATACAGTTAAATTCAACTCTTCAAATCTATTCTTTCATATTACATTAATATCACTTGGGCAAGTAAATTCTTAACAACAACTACTATGCTAATTCCTAACTTTGTTCTCTATCTGTATTTGCCTCTAGATTGTGGAGTCATTCAAGACCTGTGTAGAGATGCCAACCCTATGAGGACTTGAAGAGATGATGCCAACCATCCGAGATTTTTGAAGACAACAAACACACTTCATTGAACAAGCATTATTATTACATGTAAATATTATTACTGGCTAGCTACGTTTATATACAGCCAACCCTTTACACAACGCCTTACCTTTTCAGAGTTTGATTATAATGTAACGATGTGCACCTTTTGTGAAGCTGCTTTGGAATAATAATTATTATGAAGAGCACTATACAAGTACATTTAAAATGAATTGAAAAGTCAATTTTCAAATGAATTTGAAAAGTCAAATACAAGCCCACCTGAGCCTTGAAAGGCCGTTCCCACCACTCTCACACAGCTGGGAACCCGCAGGTCCCAAAAACGCACCGTCTTATCCTGAGAACCAGACGCGATCATCCAGCCCCCCCACGTGTACAGAGACAGAATATGACCTGAGCAGAGAAAACACAACACATATTCTCATTCAGGCCACTTGAAGCTGTTTGGTAAGGTGTTACACAGTGTGGCCTGTCCCACTACAGTTTTACTTTGCTCATTAATGCAGAGTTTACAGCGGTTCGTTACAAAGAAGTTCCTCCAAAGTCCATATACATTTTAGTATTTAGGTTACAGATCAAGCTGTTTGTCTGTCTCTTTATATTGGGTTAAAGAGACATGAAATAGAAAAGAGGAAAGGTAAGGACATTAGTTTTTAAAAACCTAGTAAAATCAAGAATCATTGTTGATTTTAATTATTATAAAATGATGAATGCAATTAATGTTTAGGAAATAACAAATTGTATTGTATTGTAAAAATTAATTGATCTGATTTGTAATTGAATTGTTAACTAATTGCTTGTTAAAAAAGTATTTGTAAAATCTAAAAATCTCTTTCTCTCTCAGAATTGCATGCTTAATTTATGTTCCTGTGCCTCAGAAATGGGTCAAAGATATGTAAAATATTGTCCAAACATCCATCTTAAAACACAACATCTGTCTTTAAAAAAGTCTAAAGTAAAAGGAAACAGACATTTCTAAGATTAATATTATTCAATAACCAAAGACAACATCACTATTAGACTTACCTGCAAATTGTTAAGCACTATTTCAATCTGTATATTTGTTCAGTTGATATTGGTTATGCTCTGCTAGTTGTTTACTACAGACTGTTCACGTGACTTCAACATTTTAATATTATATAGGTTAGGTTAATAGTTTCTTTTCCAATATTACAATAAGAATTGCTACAGTATATGGCATAAATTATAAGACTTTTACATGATTCAAATTAACAACCAAAAAAATTTCAAATGTTACTTTACTCCTTTAATCAGGGCCGGTCCTGGAGGGGCGGTGTCCTGCATATTTTAGTTTCAACTCCAATTAGACACACCTGAACCAACTTATCAAGCTTTTTCTAAGCATACTAGAAAGCTTCAGGCAGGTGAGTTAAAAAAAAGTTGGAGCTAAACGATGCAGGACACCGAGTTTGGACACCCCTGCTTTAAATTATAACTGTTTTACTTTGGCCAGTAAAATTTTAGCAGACCAAGTGAAAGTCTGAATCTGACTGGAGCAGTTGTTCAGTGAGCCATGCTTAATGTTTCAACTCTTAAAGACATACATGAATGTAATTTCAATCAATATTGTGCCAGTACTTCCTTGTAGTATCGAATATGGATATTTATTTATGGTATTGTATTAAAGTAAGTGACTCCTGTATGGTGACTACACTAGTATGTACCTGTGTGTCCGCTCAGCGCGTGCAGGCCTTGTCCTCTCTGGCAGTCGGTGGTGTAGATGTTACAGTCTCCTGCTCCTGCACTGATCAGAATGGCTCCTCCACACTCGGGACCCTCCATAAACGCCAGATCTCTAATAGTGCCGTCATGCATACTGAACTCCAGATCAGGACCTGAAGCAGAGAGAGTGATCAATGGCACGAAAGAAATGACAGTGTGTGAAGTTAAATATCTAAAATAAAAGTCATTCAGTCTGTTACGACTAATGATTTCTTATTTATTTTTGTTGCGCACTGTAATGCGTCTTTTCCTTTGTCCCACCTTTTTTGTTTTGTTTTTTGTGTTCCAATAGGCTCCCATGTAAATGTGGTCCAGGCTCTGATTGGCTGCTGGTCGTGGAGAGCTATAAACCTAAATTTCTGGCAGAGTTCGAGGAGCTCATTTTTAGTGTGACGGTTGCTGGGAGTGGAGAGCTCCTGAATTTCCCTACCCCTTCGGCCGACGACCAATCTTTAATCCTGTCGAAATGTCCATATATGCTTACTTTTTGAGAGTTAGAGCTTGTATGGGTAGCCTGCCGATTTATTTGATTACTTTTGATTTTGTTTATGCTTAGGAAAGAAGATAAGCTTCCTGTATTTTCCTTTAAAGATTTATAGGTAATTTAGTTTATTTACTTTGCAGATTCTTTGTATGTTATTTTGGGCAGTAGCCATCCTGAAGAGATCCTCATTTAAATTGCTACTTTTTTAATAATAAATCGATTTAATTACTCTCAACTGAGTGTCCGCGTTTGGTTGTCGCGTTTGGTGTTTCCTTTGGGAAATCCACCACCCATAACCTTATTTTGTTTATTATGCCCATAGTTTTTTTCCCCTAGACTTGGGGCGTAATATTCAAAAGACTGAAGATAAATAGGGTAAATGTGTTACTAATCAATGTCATCATTGCTACTATTTTAAACTACAACTTTTATTAAATATTTAAATATGCAAATGAGGCATTGTCATTAAATATGCATTTTTTTGCATTAACGTCCAAAACAGAAATCTCAAAATTGGATAAATGAGTTTAAAATGCCTTGTTCCATTTTGTGTGCACAATAAAAGTTTTTAAACATTCTGAATACAAGCAGAAATAAAACTGTGGTTTATGTAAGTGCTACTTAAGAAATTAAAATAAAAATTATAAATTTGAAAAAGACATATTATGATTAAAATCTTCATATGTAAATGGATAAACTGCAATAAAATGAACCGTGATTTGGAAGTTTTTTTCACTAGTCTGACAATGACAGTTTAGTATCACTAAGTAGTTACCGAAGTTAGTTACGTATTTGAATTAAATTTACTTTCCTATTTTAGGCTTTCATTTCAGTTTTAGTTGTAGCACTTTTGTTGTGTTTTTTGTCTTCTATTTTAGTTTTTATCTTATGGTTATTATAGTTTCAGGTAATACTAAACACTAAAAAAAAAAAAAAAAAATATATATATATATATATATATATATATATATATATATATATATATATATATATATATTTGGGTGGGTAGCACGTTCGCCCCACACCATGAATGTCGCTGGTTCGAACCTCGGCTCAGTTAGCGTTTCTGTGTGGAGTTTGCATGTTCTCCCTGCGTTCACGTGGGTTTCCTCCGGGTGCTCCGGTTTCCCCCACAGTCCAAAAACATGCGGTACAGGTGAATTGGGTAGGCTAAATTGTTTGCTGTGTATGAGTGTATGTGTGTGAATGAGTGTATGTGAATGTTTCCCAGAGATGGGTTGCGGCTGGAAGGGCATCCGCTGCGTAAAAAACTTGCTGGATAAGTTGGCGGTTCATTCTGCTGTGGTGACCCCAGATTAATAAAGGGACTAAACCAACAAGAAAATGAATGAATATATATATATATATATATATATATATATATATATATATATATATATATATATATATATTTCATAGGCAACTAACATGTATTAAGTAACAAAAACATGCATTGAGTGGTTTACCATTTCAGCCCTGATTTGAAAATACTTCAAAATGTGTCAGTGTATTCTGTGGTGACTTGCTGTAAAGTGTATTTTTGTTTGCAGTCTCTCTCTTTCTCACCTGTAGCATTGCAGGTCTCAGGGTTGAAGGGCAGCACTTTGACATATTTATCATTGGAACCGGTGGCCAGTAATTGTCCACAGGGGCTCCAGGCCACACAATATATGGAGCCTTTGTGATGCTTGTTCCTCTTGAAGCGGATTACAGGAGGTTTGTTCGTCCCCGTACCACTGAGAGAAACAACAGAACAACCATATAAAGACATTCGTCGATCAACTGGATTCCATACAAATGAACTGCCACTGTGTTCATCCAACCAGAGCAAGTCAAAAAATATGCAAAAAAAAACTATTAATTTCTTTGGAATTAACAAACAATGACAATTTGTTCAAGATTTGGTTAGTAATAATAATTAGACATTAATTTGTTCACTGTTATTGTGCTGGTTCATTGATGGGTTGAAACCTGGCATAGACAGTATTTTCTGTGCAAATATTTTTATATTTAATTTGTTTTTATTTGCTATTATTTAATTACAACTTAAATCAGGGTTTCCGCAGGTTCCTAAAAAGTCTAATATTTAAAAATCTAACTTTCAGGCCTTAAAAAATCTTAAATCCGTTGTTGTAGTGCTTAAATATTTTTGCACAGGTCTTATTTTTCCAATGTCCATGTAACGCTACATCTAATGCTCATTTAAATTCGTTTTTGTTGTTGTTGCTTGGTTTTCGTGGTGTTGTAGTTCTTTATTTCACTAGTCGTAGTGTAGTTTGTGGTATTACAACTACAAATGAGACCAACATGCAATAGCCAATCAGCTTTCTGTTATTGAACTTGGTGCGCGCAGCGAATGTGACGTCATTGCTGTGTTTGCAGAGGTTCGCTTCCAATGTGCGAGATATGACTTTAGTTGGCGAAGTGAACAGATTTCGGGTGTTATATATATATATATATATATATATATATATATATATATATATATATATATATATATATATATATATATGTCATATATATATATATATATATATATATATATATATATATATATATATATATATATATATAAAATGAAAAGTAACTAGTAACGTTACTCTTTTAAGATTGTTACTTTTACTTGAGTATAGATTTTGGATACTCTACCCACCTCTGATTATACAAAGTAACATGTTTGTTCTCAGAGAATTGAAGTGTTTTGTTTTGTTTTTTAAGAGAAAGGGAGAGAGAGAAAAGCTTCTATGTGTTGATTTGGCTTTGTTCAGCTTTTGCTTGTGTTAAAATAGTTTTTAGTGAGTTATATAGCTTACTTTATATAAATACACTATTTACAAACAACAAAATCTTATATGAGACATTTGTGCTCCCATTGTGCTCTTTAAATTTTGATGTATATTAACAAAATTTTTATTAAGCTACAACATATCACAGCCTGATCACACATACCTATCACACACCCCATTAATTATCCAACAGCAGAGTTAGTTCTTTTTTATTTTATGTGTTCAGAAATAAAGCTGTGCACATGCATTAGTAACTTGTCAGAGTGAGCTGATTGAAGCAGCTTGTTTGAGAGTCTGACCTGGTGTCCAGTGTGTCGGGATAAGCACACACACGCAGGGTTTTAGAGTTGGAGCCGACAGCATATAACGCTCCTGTAGGGTGAAAAGCCACGGCGCGGACTGCCTGAGTGTCCTCCAGAGTGTTGACCATCACAAACTTGGCTTTAGTCTTCTCTTTCTGCAACACACACATACATGTATGAGAATGCTTATCGTAGATTAGATCATATATCAGCATTAGTCAAATCCCAAATAATCCCATAAAATCCCTTATCTGTAGACGCTGGAAAAGCTGTATTTAAACCAACACTAAAGCGTTCACAGAGACAGAGAGAGAATGTTTTATAGTGAATGCTAACTCTGTTAATCTATATTAATTAATGGTCTGAAAAAGTTCTATATTTTTGTTTGCTATATTTTATGCAACAGTTTATTGATCAAATTTTTTTTTATTTTTTTCTAAAATGTTTGTTTTTTGGGAAGTGTCATATTTAATATATTGCTTCAGTCCTGCAAATGTTTAGCTTGATTGCTAGCAAAATTACAGTTATTCTTACTTTTACTTTATTAAAAACATTGAATATTTCACAGCTAGGCCAATTAACGATTTTTCATTCTAACCAAACGTGGTGTAGCAGTGTAACCATAATCTAGTGAGACTGCAGGAATGCGTGGAGAAGCTTGTGTATAACACATCTTTCATTTTTTATCATGTCAAATATTCAGAGCAACTTGTGTATTAAACATCGATGCTAATTATGTTAGACTGCAAGGAATGATGTACCTCTGGGCCTTTGGAGCGGGTCAAACTGTCGTTCTGTCCAGTTTTGTCTTTCTGGGCACTGCAAGTGAAAACAAACTCCTTTAAAGCATTAAGGCAAGATGCTGCAGGTAAACTGGGTAAATCAGTTGACTAATTATATTAAGAATTGCAAAGAATTTTGTATTACAATTTTTCCAAAAGCTCCGGTTTCCCCCACAAAAACATGCGGTATAGGTGTATTGGGTAAGCTAAAAATGTCCATAGTGTTTGTGTGTGAATGAGAGTGTATGGATGTTTCCCAGTGATGGGTTGCAGCTGGAAGGGCATCCGCTGTGTAAAACATATGCTGGATAAGTTGATGGTTCATTCCGCTGTAGCCACCCCAGATTAATAAAGGGACTGAGCCGAAAAGAAAATCTTTCATTTAATTTGCACTAATTTGTATATATTTCTAGAAGAAACTCAAAACATTTGATGAAGTTGCATCTTTGGGTATCTTTTCATCACTCCAACATTTAGAAAAAAACAGCAAACATAATAAAATGTTGTTTTAGTCCAAGTGTGACAAATGGCAAGTGTCAAGTCAAGTCAAGTGTTTTGAATGTTTTCATTATTTCAGACTAAAAAGACACTAAACAAAATAAAAAAATCTCAAAATCAGGAAGCTCTATGCAAACTGTCAAATTCCCTGACTTATCTCTGATTTTCACATACTAAAAAGCTGAATTTCCATGACCTATCCACCTTATTTTTCACTTAAAAGTAATGCAGCCATTGTAACTTCAAGAGTTCACACTTTGCTGATGATTTATAAGTAAATGCATGTTTGGCATGCTGTCCCGGGAGAGAGTTCTGAGCTCTGAAGATCCTCGAGCCTGTAGCTCCCTCCCATTTCATCAGGAGAGAGGGGAGTCTGAGGTCAGGTAGATCTCGAGAGATCCCCTGAATTCATAATTTTCCTTCGGCTTATTCCTTTGTTGATCAGGGGTTGCCACAGTGGAATAAACCACCAACTATTATGCATATGTTTTACGCAGCAGATGCCCTTCCATCCATACCCACAAGACCACAGAGAGAACATGCAAACTCCACACAGATACGCCAACTGGGCCAGCCAGGACCTATGCCAGAAAAAAGGGGAAGGAGTCGGAGTGGATGGAGTGAATCTACAAGACAAAGATGACTAAGCTAAGGAAATCCGGTTATTTATGTGTTTTGGATTTATTTGATTGGTAAATCATGAGATAGCTAATGCGGGACCAGCCGTGGTCAATCATAAGCACGTGAAGCGGTCTATAAATAAACTTCACATAAATGCGTCAAGACTTCCTGCCTCATTTACTTCTATTAATTTTAGCAAAACAAAACAACTTATGCTGTTTGATGTTCAAAATCATAATGTTTTAACAGGGCTCAAAATTGTGACCGTTTTGGTCACATATGCGCCTATAATTTATCTATGCGACCTAAAAATATATTTGGGAGCATTTGTGCAGGCATAAAATTGCTGTTGTGCATGCAGTTTTCACAGCAAAATTGTTCACCACATGTGCGGATTTATGAGGCATTCACGCATTATGCATTTTTGCACCTAAAAACACCCATCGCAGCACTCAGGAATTAAAACAGTTGACATGTCAACTTCTTGCATTAAACTAAGTCTGCAATGCTTGTCCCGCCTTCAGCTCTACTTACTGGTCCACTGCTCTAGAACAGAACGCGAACGGATTGGTTAATATCAGCTGTCAATCACTCAGTTCCGATGACACGGAGCTACAGCCACGAAAATGAAAAGGTCTGGATACGAGAGAATAAAGATAACTCTGACAGATTTAGAAACCACCTAAAATTACAAATAATGGCACATCTGATAAGTGATCATGTAATAAACGTTAATCCAGCATTTACACTTTTTTAGAAGAGAGGATAAAAGACTTACAGTGGTTAAAGTCCGCTATGAAAATGACTAAAGCATTCACTGTAAAGCCGGTGGGACAGAGTTTTCAGGTGTTTTTCAGGTATTCAGTTTTCAGTGTTTGCCACAACGCATTTTAAGCACGAGATGTTCTAACGTTATTTAATCCTTCATTTAATTATCACGATGCTGTGAGTCGTGCGATTGACACCGCGTTCATTATTGCTAAAGAGCATGCATTCACCGAGATGAAACTAATATTGCAGCTCATGAAAAGACCGCTACACTGCAAAAAATGCTTTTCTTACTTAGATTTTTTGTCTTGTTTCTAGTCTAAATATCTAAAAATTCCTAAATCAAGAAGAATGTTCTTGACAAGAAAAACAAATTGTCTTGTTTTGAGAAATAATGTGCCAATATTAAGTGATTTTTTCTTTATAACAAGCAAAATAATCTGCCAATGGGGTAAGCAAAATAATCTTACGTCAAAAGAAAAAACAAGAATATTTTGCTTACCCCATTGGCAGATTATTTTGCTTGTTTAAAGGAAAAACTCACTTAATATTGGTATATTATTTCTCAAAACAGGATATGTTTTGCTTGTCTAGAAAATGCTTCTTGATATAAGAAATTTTAGATATTTAGACTAGAAACAAGACAAACAAATCTAAGCAAGAAAAGCATTTTTTGCAGTGTACTGCTATTAAGATGACGTGAACAGCACAGTTATTATTGTAACTCAGTTCATCTCATTCACGTCAAGCAGTGCTTGCAAAGCCGGTGAGTGCATGCAGATTTTTGTTTATTTGTTCGTTTTGATTAGAGTTGATTCAATTCAATTAAAATTTTAAAAGAATCTGTTAATATAAACTGTGTAGTAACTGTGCTCATAGTATTTGGTGAGTGCGACAAGATTTTGTCTGGTTGAAGTTAGGAGCACCGGTGCTACCAAGAAAAAAGGTTAATTTCGAGCCCTGTTTAAATATTGACTAATAGACTCTAGACTCTAAAAAGACAAATCATAACAATAGGCAATAGTGAAATGCGACAGAAACAAAATATTTTGCTAAATGGAAAGTCAAATTTTAAATGACCAACAAAAATCCATAAAATTCCATGACTTGGCTTTCAATGTCAGGAATAGAAACTTAAATAAAATCTATGATATTCCAGAAATTCCATGACCAGTGGGAACCTTGCAAAACAGGTGACAGGTGCATGAAAAACATTAAGTTAATTTGCATTAAAAAAAAAGCTAATATTACAGCTTGAAATGTGTCTCAAATTAAATCTTAAATTAAGGACGTAGTAATACAGCTGATAAAAGATTTAAAGAGCTGGCCTACTCTCACCTCTTGGTCAGTACAGGAGACTGGCTGGACGGAGGAAAGCCGGATTGACTCGCTGACCTCTGAGGAGTGCTGGTCATCACACTGCTGGCTCCTCCACCTCCATCCTGCGTCTGTGGTGTAGCTGAAGCGTCTCCAACTTCACCGTTGCTGTTAGTTCCTTCTTTGCACTGCTGAGAGAGAGCCTGCACCTCTTCTCCTAAATCATCCATTCCCACGTTCAGCTCCTCCAGACGCTGAATAGACCTGCACACACATAAAAAGATGACATTTTACAGTCAACTTTACTGACCATAAAATACATGTAGTAGACAAAAAAGACAAGCATTCTAAAATTTGTATTGAAAACCACTGTGTGTAGATCGCCGCCACTAGAGGGCGTACATTCAAAACGACGTATCTACAACTTAATGCTAATAATAACTTACAATAACTTAATAAGGCTGTTTAAACTAGTGCTTTTTCATTTTACAATTCTGATTTTGTCCTCAGAATTAAAACATATCAACTCACAAATGTAAGATATGTACTATGTAATATGTAATAGACACTTTTTTGATCACCAGCCACTGTGGCTAGGTTTTCCATTGTTACTAGCCACTCACCATTTTGTTGTTAGGAATATATATTGCATTAATTTGACTTGGCATGCTTAAATTACTTGATTTGATTTTTGAGTTATCTCCACATGCCTCCTTTTAACTTTTTAATTTAACTTTTTCGTGGGTTGTGGCTTCATAGACACTATGCCTTTCATTGCAATCAGTTTTAGTTCACATAACTTTTCAGGTCTCAACACTATAATGATTTACCAAATTTATCTCCGACCACCACCAACTAATTATTTCCTAGCCACAAATGTTAAATGTGTCAAAATATAGCTGCATACATACATTTTTATTTAACAAAAATTTTCTTTTGAAGAACATTTGACATTTAAAAAAAAATCCCATGTTTTTAAAACTATGCACAATGATCTTTTCAGGCTAAAGGTCCAAGATCACCAGTAACTATGCATAAAACATATTAAAGCATTGTAAACCATATTAACAAACATTAATTTAAGCAAAAGAAAACAGGTGAAAAACATTTTATGTGTGAAAATGAAAGGATTATTGTGTGCACACAGTTTAAATTAGGTATATTAATAATCTGTTCAAATGATGGTTAAAGTGAAAGCAGCAACTGCTGCTGCTTACAAAAAATCTCAAGCCCTGGCTTTAAAACAGCAGGACTGTTCATAAATGAGCATCGCTTTATTTTCAGTCTACACCAAAGAGAACCGATAATAATAATAATAATAATAATAATTACCGTGCACATGAACATCCTCTCATTCGGTATTCACATGCTTTCTTTTGTTGTTTTTGTCAGTCATGCTGCTTCTTGATTCTAGGAGAACATTTGTATGCATATTGACAAATGGTCATAAACTAAAATTCTAATCATTAGTGACGAATGCGCTGGCAATTTGAAAATTATTTTCAACCAGCCAAAGAGGCCGAGCTAAAATCTACCCGCTACCCCCTGTCTATCATATATTTTATATAAACATTGTTGGCAATTTAGTGTTTACATAATATTTATTTTATTTCTTGCAATTGCAAGTTTTTAAAAAAAAATACAAGTTTCTCACATTTATGCTTATCTGTGAATTGTAATACAACTGGAAGAAAAAAACATGCAAAAAAATGTCAGATTTATGAGTGTATATCTGACCTCCTCCCTCCCTGAATTGTTAGGTCATATCCTACAGTACTGTTAATGTACAGGATTTACATCTTGCATTTCAATCTAAATGTCTGGCTACTTTGGAATAACTTTAAACTAGCTCAAAAGATTATAATTTTAAGCTGACATCACCGATGATCAGAGAGTTTTTTTTTTTTTTTTAAATCACATAAACATCAAAGTACAAAACAGCTTATTTTCAGCCTTTTTTCCCTGGGGATTTCTTCACCCACTTCAAGTTGTGAATATGCTAAAGGCACCATCTGCAGAAGCCTGAGGTTCATCTCATTAGCCTTTTATTTGATATTCATCTTAATCTCTGCCAAACACCACCCACATTTACAACTAGTCATTTCCCAGTGGTCAAGGGGGGGCATTCCCCTTAAAATCCCCTTAAGCAGGTGGCAGAAAGCCAATGTGTTTTTTAGATCACATTTTATTTATGTGGCATCAAAACTTATAACTTTGTCATAATATACAAGTATAATCAAATGAATGCACTAGGGTTCAGTCAAAACTCAGTACGGCTTCTGTCGACAGAACAATGAATGTTTATCTGCCCTCCCCTTCCCTCTGTCCTGCTGCATTATTTATGGCTGAGGACTTTAATGATGACATCATCAGTGGAACGGCACGGCATGGTTCCAGAACCTCCCTTTGTTATGGCTCTGTATTACAACTGTGCCGTAACTACAGCAACAGAACTAGAAAACTATCAAAGCCAAACAAGAGAAGAGTGATCAAAAATGACTAATGGGACTCTAAGAATCATTTGTTACTGCACGGTTGAATATATTTGAATGTGTTTCCTGTAAGGTTTGGACAAACTATTATAAATATATATATATATATATATATATATATATATATATATATATATATATATATATATATATATATATATATATATTTAAATATATATATATATATATATATATATATATATATATATATATATATATATATTTTTTTTTTACTGTTTTGATGTTAACATTTATTTAAAAAGTGATTAAATTAAGAACTAATTATCATACAATTAAGCATTTTCAATAAACTACAACACAGAAATTAATGTTTATTCAGCTCAAGGAAAAATAATTAAATAAAATGTTTATTTGTGTGGTATTTTTGAAACTATTCACTAATTTTGAGCTATTGTCTTCAAAATGTAAATATGAATATTATCATTCAAAACATTTATTTGCAGAAAATGATAACATGAATGTCCACATTCTCAGACCTTAAATATTAGAATAAAATAAAAATATTACTTCAAAGACAGAAATATTGGAGAAAAGAAATTAAAATAAATATGTAGACATGTAAAATATAAATATAATAGAACATAATATAATATAATATAATTTAATATAATATAATATAATATAATATAATATAATATAATATAATATAATATAATATAATATAATATAATATAATATAAAATTTCTTCAATATTTTTGTCTTTAGTCGCCCAAATATTTTAATCTTAGTCTCCGAATTTTTTTTCAGAGCTGTACATATGACATTAATTTTAAAAATGTTGAGATATGGTAAAACCTACTTATAAGATTACTGCCCTTCTAGTACTAAATAAAAAACTATTTTAATGTGTTTCAAATGCATGTAAATGTTAAACCAGTCTTCGAGCATCTGTGTGTATGTGTTTGTTTTCCTCTGGGAATACTCCACCCACTTCAGGTTCCCTCGATGCACCAGCTGTAAAACCCTGAGGCCAGTCTCATCTACATCTCATTAGCCTTTCATTTGAAATTCAACCTGTCATCCTTTTCCCCTCTCTAACTATTCACAGCATCAGATTTCACTTGGCTCCTCTGTGTTTGTAAACTTCAGCTAGTTTGCTGTACATAAGCATAGCTCTAGAATAAGCGCTAAACTTTGGATATGATGTAGAGAGATACTGTTTACAATATACCAGTAAAAAAGCTCCCCACAGTAAGAATTAACCTTCTTGTGATAATAACACTAAAACCTACAAATGGTCTGTGGAGATACATATGAACTATCATTTTTATATTGTTATCACAATAAATGCAAGAAAATATCATTATTATAGTTATAAGTCCCAATCACCCATGTCTAATGTGATGTTAGTGGTGGAACTTGGCTCACCTGGTAAGGAAGGCTTCTGTAAGATTGTGCTTGGCAGTGGGCGGGGCCTCATGCTGCTGGACTCCGCCTTCTCTCAGCATCTGCTGATAGAGCTCCCTCTGCTGTTGCTTCTGTTCCAGATGCTGCTGTACACGTAACCGCTGGCGGTAATATTCCTGAAACTGGTCGGTGGAGTCCCGCAACTACACAGAGAAGACGGATATAAACTGAGACTAAAATCAAAATTCTACCACGCAAAATATCAGCAAATCAGACAATTAAAAAAACTGTCAAGTTTCTATTTTAGAAACAGTTTCTATTTCTGTGACGTTGCAACAAAACAACACCATAAACTGCTATGATATTCATCTCCTCAGGTACCGATTATGTGCTTTATTCAGCGTTACATGCTACCAATGTGAGTTTGAACTAGAGATCTGCATGGGACTAAATTTTGAATCCCGCTCCCGCCCACTCCTGCAAAGTTTTAGTCCGAACCCCATCGCTCCCGCTTATATTCAGCATTTGTTGTCCCTCTGCCTGACCCGCCCCGTTTTTTACCCGCTGCGCCCGTTACGCTAATGGGCAGGGGGGAGAACAAAAACCACCCAGCCATACAGAGTCCAGACAGCCTATAATAAGCTGTCTGTATACACGCACAGACACAGACACACAGAAACACACACAGACACACAGACACACACACACACACACACACACACACACACACACACACACACACACACACACACACACACACACACACACACACACACACACACACACACACACACACACACACACACACACACACAGCATCACGCTCTCTCTCATTCACACACATAAACAGCACAAAGTTCTCTCTCTCATTCGCACACAAACACACACGTATAGACAGCAACAAACAAACTAAACACAGCATCAAGCTCTCTCATTAACACGCATACGCGTGCTCGCTCGCTCGCTCGGGACTCGGGAGCGATATTGTTAGACCGCCCGCTCCCATCCAAAATTACTACACCAGTTACCGACCGCTCCTGCGCTTTATTCGAAAATTTATTCCCGTGCCGCAAAAAATCTGGTCGGGTCCCACGGTAGAGCCACGGGAATGCAGACCTCTAGTTTGAACACAATTTTATGCGACATTTATTGTCATGCTATTTAGGTTCAGCAGATAGTTCACCTAAGACCTAGAAAACAAAATAACTAGCAAACAGTTTGGATATGAAAGTCAGTGACTCAATGCAAACCAACAATATCAATCACTCAGCCTATGTATTTTTAATAATGATAAAAGGTTTTAATATGCATTAATTAGATTGTAAACCTTACTATTTCCTCGAGTGCAGTGGCTGATATTTAAATGAATGGCTGGTATTTAAATGTTTGCAGACAGTCAAACCGCTAGTTAGGACACTGTGTTGCTCCCAATTCACCCTAAAAGCTTATGAGAAGACAGACACTGAGGAATTGTTACTTTCTGGCCGGCTGAAAGGATTTAATACATAACAGCTCTACAGCGATTACAACCACAGATTAAAAAGCCAGACAGGAAATAAACTGGTTTGTTTTCAGAGCTCAGAGTTTCTGTAATCAAACACATCAACACATCAAGGCTGATGGCCACTGACAACAAACCACATTTTTTTGAAAACATCCAAACCATTTGAATGCAATAAAACAGGTAGGTGATATAAAATTACAAAATTATTAAATGTACCAGTATGAGTAAAGCTTTAAAAAAAAATGATGTTAATTTTCATACTCCAACTTAACATTCAATTATTTTCTATTTCTAGATATACAAAGATGAAGTAGTTGAGGCTTAATTTGGGAGAACTACACTCACCAGCCACTTTATTAGGTACACCTTAGTAGTATCAGGTTGGACCCCCTTTTGCCTTCAGAACTGCCTTAATCCTTCGTTGCATAGATTTAACAAGTTACTGGAAATATTCCTCAGAGATTTTGCTCCATATTGACATGATAGCATCACACAGTTGCGGCAGATTCGTCACTACATCATAAAGGTGCTTTATTGGACTGAGTTCAGCAACAATACTCAGGTTGGTTGTGGCATTGACACAAAGCTCAATTGGTACTAATTGGCCCAAAGTGTGCCAAGAAAATATCCCCCACACCATTACACCAATGCCACCAGCCTAAACCATTGATACAAGACAGGATGCATCTATGCTTTCATTGTGTTGACGCCAAATTCTGACCCTGCTGTCCAAATGTCGCAGCAGAAATCGAGACTCTTCAGACCAAGCAACGTTTTTCCAATTTTCTACTGTCCAATTTTGGTGAGCCTGTGCGAATTGTAGCCTCAGTTTCCTGTTCTTAGCTGAGAAGAGTGGCACCCAGAGTGGTCTTCTGCTGCTGTAGCCAATCCACCCCAAGGAGCAACGTGTTGTGTGTTCAGAGACTCTCTTCTGCATACCTCGGTTGTAACTAGTGGTTATTTGAGTTACTGTTGCCTTTCTATCAGCTTGAATCAGTCTGGCCATTCTCCTCTGACCTCTGGCATCAGCAAGGCATTTGCGCCCACAGAACTGCCGCTCACTGGATATTTTGTCTTTTTCAGACCATTCCCTGTAAACCCTAGAGATGGTCGTGCATGAAAATCCCAGTAGATAAGCAGTTTCTGAAATACTCCGTCTGGCACCAACAACCATGCCATGCTCAAAGTCACTTAAATCACCTTTCTTCCCCATTCTGATGCTCGGTTTGAACTGCAGCAGATCGTCTTGACTATGTCTACATGCCTAAATGCATGGAGTTGCTCCCATGTGATTGGCTGATTAGAAACTTGGGTTAACGAGCAGTTGGACAGGTGTACCTAATAAAGTGGCCAGTGAGTGGATTCAGGTGCTAAATTTACTGAAGCCTTAATTAAATTTAATTTTATGTCATGTCAAAAAAGAAAAGAATAAAAGTTGGTAAGACCACATGGCTTTACTGTAAACCACAGGATGTGGACTAACTGACTCAAGTGCTTGTCATAACTAATAACTCGTCTTGTGTGTGCTGTGTGTGTGTGTGCTCACTGAGAAAAGGAAGATGGGTGTGTTTCTTGATGGCAAGAGGTGTGAAGAGAAAAGGGCTGTTTTGGCTAAAGTGCATGTGTGTAACAGGTCAAACAGAGCAAAAGGAAAGTGTGAAGCTGTGCGGCTGTTTGCACTTTTAATGGTCCTGTATGTGGAGGCATGACAGCTCAGTGGTTACCACTGTCACCTCAGCGACCTTCACAGCAAGAAGGAAAATGAATGAATGAATGAATGAATGAATAAATGAATGAATGAATGAATGAATGAACGGTACCGATTCCAAATACACTGATTAATGAAGACTACAGTTAAACTGTCCAAAACTCTTGAAAAATGTAAACAAGATCTGAATACATTTGAATTTAAGAATAAAAATGTAAAACTATACATAAATGAAAAAAAAATTAAACATACCATTTATAAAACATACTAAGTAAAAATGTTCTAATTAATATTAACTAAACCTACAAATGCATCTCGACACTAAATTAAAATCAGTATTCCACTGTACTTTAATACCCCTCTTACAGCAATCTAAATATCAGAATTCCAGAAATCACAATGGGCACTTCTGATGAACTATCTAGAATTCTTTCACCATAACCTCTGACAGTCATGAACATTCTAGAACTCTACACAGGAACAATTCATAAAGTTCAACATTCTAGAACTCTACAAATCTAAACAATCTATAAAGATAAAAACACACTTTATTAATCCCCATTCTATCTTTGTAGTGACGATCCAC
Organism: Danio rerio; assembly: GCF_052040795.2. Taxonomy (NCBI): domain Eukaryota; kingdom Metazoa; phylum Chordata; class Actinopteri; order Cypriniformes; family Danionidae; genus Danio; species Danio rerio. The sequence continues at coordinate 48,904,333 of NC_141022.1, read as the reverse complement.
CCACAACCACATGCTTAGCAACTGCAGCTTGGCAACAGCAAATCCAAGCCCTCTGCATCTATGAAGTGATAAATCTAAAGCAGTAGCTGAGCTTGCCATTTATTTATGACCCACTACAGGCTGTTCATGAGGACACATGCAAACTTCTGATGCTCAGACAGGCAAGTAGAAAGCATGATGATAGTAACCGATAGCAGAACTTCAGAGTTTGACATGTTGCTTTTACAAATTTTAAGAGGTTTGTTTTTTTAGTCAAAGCCAGAGTGAAATACACAGTTTTGGCATTTAGTGGTGTTTTTCTATATTGTTAATTATGGTATAAAGAAAAGAGCTCATTTTACAACCCCCCTAGAGTTAAACAGCTTTTGAATCAGTTCCATTGAGTACCATTTTTCACATTGAGCACCACTTTTCACATTAAGTACCATTTTTTAATCAATTAGCCAATCTCTGGGTCTGGTGGGAGCCCTTTTAGCTTAGCATAATTCATTGAATTAGATTAGACCATTAGCATTATACTTCCTATTTAACGTTTGACTCTTCTGTAGTTACATTATGTACTAAGACTGACAGAAAATCGAAAGTTCTGGCTAAATACTCGAGGAAATTTTCTGTCGTACCATGGCTACACCGGGTGCAATGACATTACGCAGTCCCTGTAAATAGTTCCCAGCTAGATAGCTAGGTAACAGCGCTGTGTTAGAGCATGGGATTTTTTTTGAGTGAGATGCTAATGGTCTAATCCAGTGATTCTCAAACTTTTTTCACTCAGTACCACCTCAAAAAAATGTCTCTCCAAGTACCACCATAATATTTTGAAATGCAGTAGCGTAGTAGGCCTAATTAAGCAGCCAAAGCTCAGCACAATTCAAAAATAAGGCAGATTAATTTCTATTATCATGAATATTTATTATTGTCAGTCATTTTAAACAATAAATAGCTTGAACTTTAACACTGCACTATGCTTACAGGTAAAAAAAAAATGTTTAAACTAAAATGTGCTTCTAAAAGTTCATCAAAATGGCACTGTTCTTAAAAAGTAAAAAGAAAACTGCTGTATTTAAATGTAAAGTATTAACATATAGTAGCCTAGTCATAAAAAACTTGGAAATGTTCCTTGGACCTCATATATTAATATGGACATCATATATTAATATGGACATCATATATTAATATGAGCTGTTTGTGATCCTATTCATAGATGAAATGTTTTTGAAAAAAAAATCGAAATAGATATTGCATGTGATTTATTTGTATATCTTTGAAATCTAAACATTAACTTTACAATGTATGATTTGGATTTACATATTTAATTTATAAATTAGATCTGCTTACTGCGTGTTATAGGCTTTGTGTGTTACAAAAGCAAGTCAATAAACCATACGTGTCAATTTAGACATATAAAAATACAGGATATGCGCCCAACAACTATTACAAATATAGGGAGGGGATTAGCTTCAAATGATAGAATACATAACAAACATTAGAAAATTGAAAATAAAATAAAAGTTTTAGCCTATTAAAATCAATTTCCTGATCACACTGTTGTTATCGTACATGTCAAAGGGTTAAAAGTGTGTTAATTTTTTTACTCAAATTATTTAGCAATTCCTCCGCATACCACCAGAAGGAAGCCTGCGTACCACTAGTGGTACACGTACCACAGTTTGAGAACCACTGGTCTAATCTGTTTCAATGATTTATGCTAAGCTACGATGAGCTAAAAGTGCTCCTGCCAGACCTATAAAATCAAATTAATGAATTTATAAATTGTCAAACTCAACTGTTTAACTCTAGGGGACTTGCAAAATCATTTCCAAAAGGAAAAAAAAAGTGCAGTGTTTTGTTAACAACATGCATTCATTGAGTGCATTACCTAATGTTCCACAGATATCAACTGACAAATTACCTCATTCTTTTCTTCAGAACCAGGTGTTGGGGCATCTTGACCTGGGGCAGAGGCCGGGCGAGAGTTTTGAGGACCGGGTGAACTCATCATTTTATCAGATGGAGTTTCAGTTCTGGAGCTGCAAGACCAGATAATCAACATTTCCGATTAAAACACACACACACACACACACCTCGGTAATGACTTTGCTCATCAAAAGATTTTGCTCTCAAGTCATTCTGCTCTATAACACACCCTTGAAAATTTCATAGAATTAATTCCACCTTGAATATGCACTATGCACATGTCATATTTGTATACACAGTCTTAAAACTGTACAACTGTACCATGCAATAACTAAGAAATAATATATAAACAATGATTATGAAAAAGGTTTTTGAAAGAAGTCCCTTATACTCACACATTAATTGATCAAAAATATAACAAAAAATATCGTGCAATATTGTTTTATTACGTATCATTTTATTTTATAGTTGCAATGGTATAACAATTTAGAAAAAAAAATTGTATTTTAATATTTCTTCAAATCCATTTATTTCTAAAACGTGAATTTAGTCGCCATAACTGCAGTCCTTAGTGTCATGTGAGACCTCAGAAATAATTGTAACATTATAATGATATTTTTTATTATTATCAATGTTAATAATACTTATATCAATGAATATGTAACATTATTCTTAAAGTTAGCAATTTTGAAAATTCGATTTCAATCTCGTTCTTCAAATCACAACAAATTAAAACATTTGTTAATATAAACCGAGTGTATGTTTCTGCAAAGAAAGAAAAAGAAAAAAGCAGCTCTAAATGACGATCTTTTTTAACTTTGAAATGTTTTCAGACCTTTAAAGTATAAACCAAACATTAAAACTACTCACTCATACCCACTAATTAACAGCTTAAAATATTTCCAAAGCCATTACAAATATTTGCTCTTCAACTTATATTTCCAATTTTTTATTTTTGTGTTATTGTTTATCAGACTGCAACAAAATTAGAACTTGCTCCTCTTAATATGGCACATAACAGACTTTGCAGATTTGTTCTGGGTTGTTCTTTTATTACACACCATTGTATAATGTATGATCTACTGCGGTGGCCATCTTTGCATACAAGACGACATATTCACTGGCTTTAATTTAAATGTTTTCATTTTAAGAATCCTTATTATTTACAACAATATTTTGTATTTGTTTTCCTTAAATTATCAAGACATTCTGTTCAGACTTATTTTTCTGTTCCTTGCTTTAAAAAACCTATTGCTAAAAGAGCTTTTATGTTTAAAGGTCTAATATATTGGAATTATTTACCTGCAAATATTAGATCCATTGCATCGAATATGTTTAAGCAAACGTTGCTGTCATATTTTACTTTGGACTGTACTTGTTTTTGCTGAGGATGTTGTTGTTGTTTATGTGGTGATTTTGTTCACTGACCTGTACATCTTTTTTGTACTATTTATATGTATATGTGTATACTACTTTCCCTTTTGTTAAGGTTTCTTTTTTTGGATGTGGTGTAATTTTGTTTTTTTTTTCCTTTTGGTTTATTATTATGTGATTGTGATTAATTGTGGGACCCCCTTAAAATGAGGTGGTACATCTCAAGGGGTTTATCTATATGAATAAAAAAAATCAATACAAATCAAATATGTGCGTGTAATGAATCTATAGAACTAAGCTGATTTTGTCCTTTCCATATTCAAATCAATTAAATTCCATTCAAGTTTATTTCTATAGCGCTTTGCACAATAATGATCATTTCAACGCAGCTTTACAAAAAAAAGCAACACTACTGCATTACAATCAAATTCAGAATTATATTATATATATATTTCAATTAAGTATATTAGCTATTGTAACTTTATTACTTACCAATAACTTTAACTAATTTACTAATAACCGTAACAGTTAAAGATATTATATATAAACATAGTTAACCTGCAGTTATATAGTATATAGATTATGTCTACTGTATGTGTACATGTTCAATGAAGTGTATTTTTGTATTAAGCATATGTGTTGTCCTTGAAGTCAGTACATATTGACAGCACTTGTGACAGTACTAGTTATTTTGCAAGATACTGCACTGTAAAACCCAACAGTAAACTTTATCAATGGAAATGAGTGTAGTAGTTAACTCAAAATTGACTGAAAGTAAATCCTACTCATTTGAAAAGAGTTTTGAACTCAGTGTTGAAGGTTATGAGTTAATTAAATACCTCATTAATTCAGCTTAAATACAGTTATTTCACAGTACTCATATAGATTAGCTTTTTTTTTTTACTCAAATGGTTTGTAGCAATTGGTTTCCTCAAACGGATTGAGTTGCCTTAACTTTTTTGGTTTTACAGTACTCAATTGGTTCGAGTTCTCTTCATTTATTGTATTTTACTGTGCTCAAATTGCTTCATTTACTCAATTGGATTAAGTTCACAGTACTCATTAGGATTAGTTTTTGAACTTAAATGGTTAGTTGTAATCGGTTTCCTCAAATGTTTTGAGTTACCTTAACTTTTTGGGTTTTACACTGTAGAATTTATCTAAAATGCAAGTCACTGTATCCAAATGAGAAAAAAGTTCATCTTAAGGGAGCTAATAATATTGACCTTCAAAAAAAAAAAAATTAAAAAAAATTAAAAAAAAATAAAATAATAATAATAATAATATATATATATATATATATATATATATATATATATATATATATATATATATATATATATATATATATATATATATATATATATATATATATATATATATATATACTAGGGTTGTAACAATATACCGGTATGACGGTTTACCACGATTTGAACGTGCACGATTATCATACCATGAACAATTGCATATCAACGGTTTTAACCCTTAAAGACCGAGACAGCCGCCCGCGGCTAAAAAATAAGTATTGCTCTTAAATGTTTAATAACTTTTGATCCGCTTATCCGATTCATACAATTCAAAGATTGGCATAAAGAAGAGAATCTCAGCTTTCCAGTGCTGTATCACATAACACTCGCGGACTTTCAGAGGCTCCGGAATCAGTGCGGTTACGTCATCAACATTTGACAACGCTGATTTGACAAAGAAACGCTCGTCACTGTGTCTCCGGACAAATCAGACATGATACATTGATGCATTGTCCCTCCTCCATGCCCAGATTGGTTCAAACTCGCTATTTCACAACCAATAAGCATAGGTTTCGCTTTTGTTTGTGGACCAAGCTTTTTGAACAACACGGAATGAGAGAAAGGCATACATTTATGCGCGGCTAAATAAAACGCAAAAAAAAAAAGTTTTGCATGAAATAATTCTCATACTAAGTACTTTTGCATGCACAGCAGCACAGAAACATGACAAAACAGTGACACAGCAAAGATGAACTGCTGCTCTTGCTGTTTTCAAAAGACGCAAATGAAGATGCAGCTGTTTGTCTGCATTGCAGACAACCATATCCATATCCATAGACAACCATATCCATGCTGGCACATAAAACCTAGGGATGTTCCATATTGAATCTAGTTTCGTTATGTAACTATTTATAGTATAGTAAATATTTATATCTATTTTTTTACTGAGGATTTGCACCATGTTTATTTGGACTTTATTTGGACTTTGACACATTATTTATTATTTTCTTATTTTTATTTGTTCATTGTAAGTGGTGTTGTTTATAGTAACTAAAAATATATTATTTGGAAAAAGTCAAATTTGCTTCACTGTTCTATTATTTTGTAACATACCGTATACCGCGAAACCGTCAAACCGTGGTATTGTTTTAGACGATTATCATACCGTGAAAAATTAATACCGTTACAACCCTAATATATACACATACATATACATATACATACACACACAGTGGTCCCTCGTTAATCGCGGGAGTTCTAAAAATAGCCTGCAATAGGCGAAGTAGTCCGCTTTATTTTTTACAATTATTATGGATGTTTTAAGACTGTTAAACCCCTCACTACACACTTTATACACTTTTCTCGGACAGCCATGAACATTTTCACACTTTTCTCTCTTGCTTAAACACCCTCGTAACTTCTACCTTCCTTTAGCATATCCAGAAGTCCAACTTTTTGAGCAATGGTTAGCATCTTCCTCTGCCTTTTGGGTGCTACCATGGGTGCCTTTAATAATGCAGAACGTTTCGATATTATGGAGTTTGTTGGGGAGAAAACTTCCAAACATACAGTCCAGTACTACATGGTCACACTACTAGTGATCAAAAATGTATGTAAATTTGGCAAGCTGAACCCATTCTGTATTGTACAGGAGACATGGCATGGAGGAGATTGATCGACAGTGGTCTATAGCCAATTAGGATGCAGAACAAAATGCGCTAATCTGGACGCAGAACACGATGTGCTGTAAAAAAAACAAGTCAAATTGCACTAAAGAAATTTGTGAGACCGCGAAAGGTGAACTGCATTATAGCGAGGGACCACTGTGTTTATATTTTTCATTCAGGTATACGAGAGGTTGACGTTTACCTTTCTGGTGACTCCTCGAAGATGCTGTGACACCCTGAATTCTCCATCATCACACTGCGGTTCATGTGTTGAAAATTAGCGAAGGAGTGCGACATGGGTGACGTTTTCCCTCCATCAGTCGTCACTCCTCTCTTCTCCTGCGATAAGCCGTAGGACAAGCCATCCAGCGCTGGGTTCAGAGAGCGAGACATGTATGTATCTGCTGACTGTGGCCGGCGGAGAGGAGAAGCGGGGTACGGGGAGAGCTTGCTGATGAGCGGAGTAAGCAGGTCAGCGTAGGCAGCCTTGGCTGGTTTGACAAGCCGATCCACATGGATATTGAGCATCTTCTGCTCGAAAGCGCAGGAGAAGACACTTGGCGACAGGTTCTGGAGCCAAGAAAGCAAACTCAGGTCGAGATCATCGCAGCCGTTTCCACAAAGCATGTCGATACCCAGGAGAACCTCACTTTCTGTGATCTCCTCTCCAGTAGCCTTGCTCTGGCAGAACTCCACGCAGCATTCATATAATACACCTTTAATCAGGAGCTGGAAGAGGCGGTTGGAGCTGGCGCGGAACCCGGCTTCACTCAGCTTTCGGTCGGCGGGGATAAACTCTGCCACCATACCGCAGGACTCCTCGAAACACTGAACACGAGCTGTACTCGGGTTCCAGTCCTTGAACTCGGCATGGTTGGTGAGACGGGGAAGAGTCAGGAGAAGGCAGAGCTTGCTGTAGTCATCTTTAGATGGACAGAACTCTTCCAGAGCGTGGAGACACTTGACCGCCTCCTGCATGGTCAGCTCCAGCTGAACACAAACAGATGAGAGAGAAGCGTGAGAACGCTGCAAAGAAGAGTCTTGTGCAAAATGGCTCTAGTCCGCTTCACACATGCTTTTACCATGAGTTTTCCGACAAGTTAATTTGTCAAGACTTCGAAATTATGTCAAAGAATTTTGTGTAATATCAAATTTAGTCTAGTATTTAAAAAAAGGAGTTTTATTATGAAATATTATTACAGTTGAAACTAACAGTCTTGTATTTCAGCACATTCATTCATTCTTTCACTTTTTTCTTTGACTTAGTCCCTTAGTTATAAGGGGTCGCCACAGTGGAATTAACTGCCAACTATTCCAGCATATGTTTTACACAGTGCATGCCCTTTCAGCCGCAACCCTGAACTAGGAAACACCCTTTCATTCACACACATACTCATACACTTAAGCCAATTTTGTTTACCCAATTCACCAATAGTGCATGTCTTAGGACTGTGGGGGAAACCAGAGCACCCGGAGAAAACCCATGCCAACAAGGGGAGAACATGCTAACTCCACACAGAAATGCCAACTGGCCCAACCAGGACTTGAACCATTGACCTTCTTGCTGCTTCTTGCAGCGCTAACCACTGAACCACCCAGTTGTCTGTATTTCAGAACATTTTAAAATGTATTCCTCTGACATAAAGCAGAATTTTTAGCAGCCATTACTTATTAATTTAGTCTTGCATGATTCTTAAAAATCATTTTAATATGCTGATTTGCTGCTCAAAAACATATTTGTGGCACTGGATCACAAAACCAGTCATAAGTGTTAATTGTTTTGTTTGAATCTTTTTATTATGGTATTATAAAGCAATCCAATAGTTACTGTAACAAAAACATAAAAATGTAAAAGATAAGATAAGATAAGATAAGATAAGATAAGATAAGATAAGATAAGATAAGATGAGATGAGATAAGATAAGGATAAGATAAAGATAAAGATAAAGATAACGATAATAAATCAGCGCAGATGGCAACAAACAAACCAAACAACCCCTGGTCTCCCACCCCAGCCATTAAACTAAAAAATTACACCATGAAAGTAAGGTCAACACTGCATGATTAATCAGGTTAGGTTACAGAATCAAGATATAGGAGAAGAGGAGACCAAATCTTATCAAAGTTATTCAATTTATTTACTAGCAGGAAGCTATTTTTTTTTTTTTTTTCAGATGGATTACTTTAATAATTCCTTCCAACCAAAGTTAGTGGTTGGTTTTTTTGTCTATTTCCAAAACCTTGAAGTGTTCATTTTTTAAATGAGATTTTTATTTCACCAGAAAGTTGAATGAATAACCCTTCCATTGTTTGTAAGGAAATTATAAGATTTGGTATAGAAGCAAATATTGACCAAAAATGGATTTAAAGTGGTCTACTACTTGCAGTGCTCAGCATATATGAGTACACTCCACTTTGAAAAATGAATATTTTGATCCAGTTCTTATTGGATGTAGGCAATGTATTTTGCTAACAAAATAGATTTATTAAACAGATATATTTATTAAAATAATATTTTGTTCAACAAAAGTATTTAGAAATGGAAAGATAATACAATTAAATTCTAAATATTGAAAAATATTTTTTTGCTTCTCTTGATTTTTCCTCTTTTTAAATTTGTATTTAATATTTTTCTATAACGTATCAATTTGGCTGTACAAGTTTTTGGACCGTTATTGTAAGTATTTTGTTAGATAAGTTCCAGATTTGGCTTTTTTACCAACTAATCTAATGTACTACATATGCACAAATATAATATTGTATAGCTTCCTATAAAAATATAAATTTAAAAGATAGATTTGTGAGGGGTGTACTTATATATGCTGAGCACTGTAGCAATACTAACAATTCTAATAAAAAATTTAGCTTTGATAAATTAGCACAAGGAAATTTAATAAATGTCTTTATGAAACATGATCTTTACCTAATATTATAATGATTTTTGGCATAAAAAAAGAAAAAAAAAAAATCACCCTTTTGACCCAAACTATGTATTGTTGGCCATTGACAAAAATATGCCGGGGATTTGTGAAACATAAGACTGGTTAAAGACATTTTACTATTATCAAGGTAAAAACAGATATGCTAAAACTGTTCATGGAAACCATTGCAATTGTTTTAGAATTCTTTTATGGAAAAGTTTCTTTTGAAGGATTTTTTTTTTAAACAAGACAAAAACAAACTTTTTTTTCTGTCAATTTTATCAGCTATTGCATCCTTGCTGAATAAGACATTCAATCATACATTTTTCTGTAACTTGGTCCCTTAATAATCAGAGGTCGCCAAAGCAGAATAACCTGCCAACTATTGTCCCATATTTTTACAAAGTGGATGCCCTTTCACCTGCAACCCAGTTCTGGGAAACACCCGTACACTCACATTCTCATACACACAAACGCACTCATACACTACGGACAATTAAGTTTATCCAATTAACCTATATCGTGTGTCTTTGGACTATGGGGGAAACCGGAACACCCAAAGGAAACCCACGCCAGCAAGGGGGGAACTTGCAAACTCCACACAGAAATACCAACTCACCCAACTCACCTTCTTGCTTGAGGCAACAGTGCTAACCACTGAGCCACCGTGTGGCCCTGAATAAGTTATTACATTTTTTTATAATTCTTGATGACACAAGACTTATTATAAAGCAATCTTCAAAACATCCTTCGAGAAATCAGCCATAATCTTTTTTTTTAATAATTTTAAAAATATTTTCTAACCCCTATGCATTCCTGTAACTAAATATTCAGTGTCTCATGGGGTTGCACTGAAACACTAAACACACAAACATTACCTTGCTAAACTTTTTTTTTTCACTTTATTGCCTCCCATTTGAACAAATAAGTTTAAAAATAAGTCTTACGGACTCCAAACCTATTAAAAAGCAGTTTATCTAATGACAAAAGTGAATCAAGCATAATCTGACATGTCACAAAGACTCTGATGTTACTCACATGTTGTGGCTCATCTTCAGCAGACATGGCATTGTTCACACACAAAGCTTCCAGAAACTTCTGCTTTAAAACAATGTAACGGAACCTGGAAAATGCATACATATATGTGAAGTTAAACCAAGAGTGTCCGATGTTATTGGAAAAAACATATATTTTTGGTTGGCATTCCTTTTAGATTTTATAAATTAACTGAACACTGAATAAAAACTCTAAAGTGCAGATATTGGGGTTTCTTTTTTTCACAAGCAAATCCAAGTAAACTTAGTAAACTTTTATATACGAGTTGCATTCGATTAAAAGATTTTGAGCTGATCTCTCACCTCTTCCTATCAAATTTATCCAGACACTCGAGAGGCTGAATAAACTGCAACACTTCATCCCACTGTCCATCCAGAATGAGCTGCCTGCAGAGGGGATGAATGATTGAAAAGTAGGAAAAAGAGATCTTTAGTGTTTAAACCTGAAACGGGTGCAGCTAGATAATAGGACTATATATAATATATTATATACCAGTACTAAGAGAATACCACCTTCCACAGATTATGATTTAGATTCATTTAAAGAAACATTTTCCATGAAAACAACATTTCATGGTCTGAATTACACGAACAGAAAAATAGACTCTAATAGTGTCTGCTTCAATAAATAGACTCAAATATTACATCTGAGAGAGTCAAATCTGCAGTGACCTACATGTAAATATGATTCCACTTTCTGAATTGGATTTATCAGTTTATTCGAAACTTTTTTGCGCTTTGATGTAAAACCACTTCTGTTTATAGGATTCCCACTTTGAGCCAAATATCAACATCCCTGACTTTCACTGATTAAAAAGATGAATTTTCATAACATCTAATGGATGTAAAAACATGCCGCTGGTGTACAGTACTTGTATATTAATAACATATTAAATTATTTAAAAATATTAATAAAACATAATATTAAAATACATAAAAAAATAATTTTGCATGACTTTAATAGGTACACTGCAAAATAAATGCTTTTCTTACTTACATTTTTTGTCTTGTTTATAATAGTCTGCCAGTGGGGTAAGCAAAATAATCTCACGTCAAAATAAAGAACAAAAGAAAATGCATCTAGAAAATGCTTCTTGATTTAAGAATTTTTAGATATTTGGACAAGAAACAAGAAAATAAACTCAATTTATTTTTCATTTATTTTTTTGCTGTGTAACAGAGAGAAAAAAATTAATTTCCCTAAAAAATAAACATCTGAAGTACTCATTGTTTGTGCGGCTGTGAAGTGCTTCCCATGTTTGATAGACAGATAGTAGTTTTACAAAGTTTATATTTTGCTTTTCAGTCATCTATTGTTTGTACATCCAAGTGGTCATTTTGAAGCCAAAGCTCTTAAAATTGATATTATTCTTACATGTTTGGCTTAGTTTGGTACAGTCCGGTGATGCCATTTGACTCTAGATGCTGCAAATTGATGAGTGTGAAAGGAATTTAATGGAGCTGAAAATAACCTAACCATAACAATAAGTGTGAAGCACCAGGGCTGAAGTCAAAAAAAGTGACAAAAAAAATTGTCACTGTCTTTAAATGTCTGGAATGATCCTTTAAAAATTCCATGACCTTCCAGAAATTCCACGAGCCATGGGAAACCTGTGTTTCTAAAGGCCCAGTTTCAAAAATGAAACCCAAACTCTCATGCATGCACAGATTCAGTGAGTAATGAAGGAATGTTCAGAAAAAAACACAAGTGAGATCTGAGCAGGGTGGTATTGGTCAGTTTAAAACTGAATTCAAACTAGGGCTGCACAATATTGGAAAAGTCTGACATTGTGATGTTTTGTTTTTCTGCGATAAATAGTAATATTTACTTTGTTATACTTTATATTTTATAATTTAAGGTTCAGTTCTCTCTTATAGAAAACCTATTTTGAATTTTGCTCCAATAAACTCCTAATTTGCTCCTTACTAATAGTTATTTAGGTAGTTTTAGGTATTGGGTAGGATTAGAGATGTAGAATAAGATCATGTGCTTCATAAGTAATAATGAGCAGCCAATATCTTAATAACATGCATGCTAATAAGCAATAGTTAATAGTGAGAATTGGTCCCTAAAGTGTTACAGAATTAATTGATTGATAGATTGGGATGATTCTGTAGAGAAGTGAATCAATAAACAAACTACAAGCATAGATAAATACAACAAAGCAAAAATAAAAATGAAATTAACAGTACATGCATTAAGGTTGTCCATGTAAATGTAAAAATTACACTGCAAAGTCAACTCAACATTGCATATCTTTGCAATGTGACTATTGTGGATGCATACAATGTAATATCGATGCTGAAACGATGTATTGTGCAGCCCTAATTCAAACTTTTTCATGATTTCACTTGAAGAGTATATGAATCAAACCTGAGGAAGAGCATATCGTCTGAGTAGAGGCCGTTGATGACACCGCTCTCCTTCTCCAATGCTAGCATGCTAATGTGTAGCTTGCGTGAGTTTAGAAAGTCCAACATCACTTTGATGATCTCCACCTCCTTCACGTTTATGATCTCCTCAGCCGTCATGGTGGCAAGCTTTCACACACACACACACACACACACACACACACACACACACACACACACACACACACACACACACACACACACACACACACACACACACACACACACACACACACACACACACACACACACACACACACACACACACACACACACACACACACACACACACACACACACACACACACACACACACACACACACACACACACACACACACACACACACACACACACACACACACACACACACACACACACACACACACACACACACACACACACACACACACACACACACACACACACACACACACACACACACGTTAATAAATAAAATATATCATCTAGTAAATAAATAAGTTTAGTAAATGTCCACTCCCTAAACCTAAAAACAACACTAGGCTATAAATTAAAGTACTTTAGGGTCCTTCTTTAAACTTTCCATCTGACCACCCCTGATTGTGGTCCTGGTTAAAATCAATTAATAATTCTTACTAACTTATTTAAACAATGTGCCACTTTACTTTAAACGTAAAGAAGGTGAGAAGCAAAAACTAAGGTTTATTTCATATCAACCACTGAGAAAGGTAAAAAAAAGTTGTATTAAAGTCTTAATATTAAAGCTTAATATTAAAAGTAAATATTAAAAGTAAACCATTATTTATAAATATTAACAACCGTTTGTATCAATGGTGATTCATGGTGAAATAAACTATACCACTGCACCAAATAAAAGATTGTTTTAGTAAATGCTAGTTAAAAAAAAAAATAAATATGAAAAATGCATTCGCATAAATGAAACAAATCCCTAAAACAACCATTATTCAAAAGTTACTGGGTTTCCATACAACTTTTTGACATTACTTCTGAGCAATGACAAATAAATGCAAAATAATTGCTAAAAAAATGGGGTTTACATGATCATGCTTGTCAATTTAGAGGCAGATCTGAACGTGCACATATAAATGATTCTTGAAAAAAAGGAGAGGGATTATTAAAGTATATTAAATATAACAATTGGAGAAAGTCCTGGATATATTTCAAAAGAGAAGTCTCTTATTATAACATTTTAAAGAACAATTATATGGTGTTGCCATTCATTATTTCAGTATAAACTCTGATGCCACAGTAAAACATTCACCGTTTCGCCTGCAGACTGCAAGTGGCAAAACCCTTCTAATTAAAATACCAAACCAATGTTATGACAGAGTTGACACACCAGAAAAATGCAAATGTAAACACACACACATGGGAGGTGACGGGACACTCCAGCAAAACAAAACAGCCTGTTCCTCGGCATACAGGAATACTTCATCATTGAGCAAATACTTTCATATCTGTTTACAATCCTTTCAAATAATTATAAAGAAAACATTGCTTTAAATATTCACATTACTGTTGAAAGATATAGGGACTGCAATCCTATAAATGTGAAAATTATTCATTAAAGGTGCAGTAGGTGATTGTCTTCAGAAACATTTTTTTTTTGTCCGGGTGAAAGTTTTTTCTGCTGGAGATACTGTTGTCCTAAAAACAAAATGTAAATAAAATATCTTACACATACCTTTGGAACAGTATTACAGAAAATTTTGGCGGTTTTAAAACCTTGACTTTTCTAAACCGCGATATACCTTGTAAACCGTTAATTCTAAATCTTTAGGAAATGTTTTGGGTACATCAAAAATAGTCTGTGCTAATTAGCCTAGTGGTTAGTGTGTCAACAATGGACCGAGATGCTTACGGCAAGCAGAGTTCGAATCCTGGCTCAAGGACCTTTGTCGACCCTCTTCCTATCTCTGCCCCCCATACTCTCCTGGCTGTAAATCTCCACTGTGTTTTATCACAATAAAGGTGAAAATCCCTAAAAATAATTATAAAAAAGTGTGGTTATGAAGACCACCCGACAAGCTAATCCAGAAAAAAATAGTGCTCTCACTAGAATGCAGTATTAAAAACCCATAGTAAAATAGAAAATGAGGCAAATTACTGCAAAAAGGTCCAGTTTTGGGATAAAAAAAAACACCCCTTCACCAGGCCGGCTACAGACCTGTATGAAATCTACATAACAAAGATGACATGTCAATAATTGCACGTTTTGGGTTTAAAACCTCCACGTCGTAGTATTAAAAGCTAATTTACTGAACCACTACGCGACACCACCCCCAAACAACATGCACTGCTATGGGGAAACGCAGATTTGCTTTCTCATGCTTTTCCACCGCTGGACTCGCTCGCATCATGAGCTCCTTACGACGCGTTTATCAGGCAGCCAACACTGATTATGTCGTAAATACGCCACAACACATCCTTTCAGGACACCAGCGAAAGCGGACATCCACCCATATTACATCCAGCGCAGACATATTCAGAGGCAGCGGGGGGAGAGAGTGTGTCATCCAGGCGGAGTAGCAGCAGCCTCCCCGGCCTCGCCTAACCTCAAAACAACGGCGATAACCGCGGCGGAGAGCGATTTAAATCTCACCTGGTAATCACTACATAAACGCGAAGTGCAGGAATCCTCTGTGTGTCCGCCGAGGGTGTGTCGACACGCGCTGTCTGCAGGGTTTATTCCTCCGTGTTTCGGGGCGAGAGGCTCTTGTTGTGCCTGCCGCTTGCTGGTTGTCAAGCACACAAGCTTCCTCTGCGCGCTCCACCAATCCGCGTGCACGCACACGAACCCCGCAAAACCCGCCCCGGTCCGCACTGACCTGTGTCTTATTCAAACTGAGGCTTAATGGGTATTATTTGTGATTACCAGCATTACTTGCGCATTATATTATGTTTGTAAACGTGTACTTATGCTGTTGGGTTTTACGCTATTGAGAATAAACTATTAATAGTAAAAAATAATCAGAACATACCAATGTTGTGTAGCATGTTCATCCAGATTATTGTCCCCTTGTATTTACTTTAATTTGCTTAAAATAAATTGTTAATTCAAAAAAGTTTCCTTTTAATATTCGATGGAGGAATTGTGAGGAGAATAATGACACTATTTATTTATTTATTACATTTTACTGATTGTTTACATTTTTTAACATAAGTAGCCTATAATGAATGGGGGAAAAAAAACTTCACATAAAATGTGAACTCTGAATGATTGTTTTTATTTTATTTTGGTATCTCTTTTTCACTCTTTCATTCAGGAAACACCAATCCACCCCATGCTTCACACAACAGTCTGGATGGTATGCTTCTTTGGGGTTTCTCCACACCTTAACTTTCCTGGATGTGGGAAAGACAGTGAAGGTGGACTCATCAGAGAACAATATGTTTCACATTGTTCACCGCCTAAGGCTGATGTTTGGCAATGCCATGATGGGTAACCAAAGGTTTGGCAAGAGCAGCCTGGCCATGTACATTGACCCTGTGTGGCTCCACAGGAGAGTTGAGTGGCCAACTACGGACAATTTAGCCTACTCAGTTCACCTGTACCGCATGTCTTTGGACTGTGGGGGAAACCACTTTACTCACTATAACTCACTATACCAAATACGATAGAAAATTATGTTATATATGTAGTTCATAGGCAAAATTTCCACTTCTAGAAATGTATTGGGGCCCCACAGATGTCCTGGGTCCCTAAGCGGCCGCTTACCTTGCTTATTGGTTAAATCCGCCCCTGCTCGGTTGTAGCTAGTGGTTATTTGAGTTACTGTTGCCTTTCTATCAGCTGGAACCAGTCTGGTCATTCTCCTCTGACCTCTGGCATCAGCAAGGTATTTGCGCCCACAGAACTGCCACTCACTGGATATTTTGTCTTTTTCAGACCATTCTCTGCAAACCCTAGAGATGGTTATGCGTGAAAATAACAATAGATCAGCAGTTTCTGAAATACTCAGACCAGCCCGTCTGGCACCAACAACCATGCTACATTCAGTCACTTAAATCACCTTTCTTCCCCATTCTGATGCTTGGTTTGAACTGCAGCAGATCGTCTGGACCATTTCTACATGCCTAAATGCATTGAGGTGCTGTCATGTGATTGGCTGATTAGAAATTTGCCTTAACGAGCAGTTGGACAGGTGTACCTATTAAAGTGGCCGGCGAGTGTATATAGCTAAATTAACTTTATATAATCAGGCAAAGTATGTATGAACATACCTCTAAAACCTTCAGAATATAAATCTGAATAAAACTATTGAATTTGGTGTAAGTGCTGCTGAAGTGGAGATTTATTATGGCTAATTATTTAATAAAGATTTATAGAGGATCAAAAGCCCAAATTTTCAAAATTGATAGAGTCATGGATGTTTTTGCCTCCAGTGTCTTGTCTTAAGTCCTTTAATTATAAAACTTTTTTTTTTTTTATTTCAAGTCAAAAATTAATCACAACAAAGGACAAAAGTTCAATGTTTTGGATGTAAATCTGTATTTATGTCGAGGTTAACATTCAAATACAAACAGACAAAGCTGATGATGAACAAACACAGCGGACATGAACTGGAAAAAGATTAGACAGCGTGTGGAAACAAACATCTCTGAAAACTGCTCATTTTATCTCTCCTAACATCCTGTTATCCAGGACCGACCCACACTTGCACTCATTAAACATCATCTTTTTAATATGAAAAATATCAGTTATATTCAATGGCTTAAAAAATATGCTTAGTGTGTAAAACTATATCTGTACAGCATCAATAAATTCAAAGGATGATTTTACTTCACTTAGTAAAAATAACAAATATCTTTCCGTTTCCAGACCCCAGCTCTTTAAAATGCACTTCATGATTA
This sequence comes from Danio rerio, assembly GCF_052040795.2. Taxonomy (NCBI): domain Eukaryota; kingdom Metazoa; phylum Chordata; class Actinopteri; order Cypriniformes; family Danionidae; genus Danio; species Danio rerio. Next base: position 48,886,887 of record NC_141022.1, on the reverse strand, counting down.
GAAAAAGAGTTATCACATGGTTTAGCAACAATACGCACCATTTCTTTGAAAGCTTCATTACATGATATTCAATAGCTCAGTGTTTTGTGAGGAAATGTACTCTCTCTAAAGTGTATGTTTCAAACATACCTGGCACCCAGATATTTTGGGCTGTGACAATATCTAGCAACAAATCTATGTTTTTTCTAACTCTAAAGCTAAAGCTTGTTTAATTTTGGTCCTCAACTTTTTAAGTTAAAGACTCCATTTCATTTACATGACAGACACAGAACAACACAAGTGTGTCCATTTTGTAGAAAGACTCGTACAGGAGCAAAATTTACACACGTTCCTCTGGAGTAGCAGATGTGTAGGCCTGTCACAATAATTCATATATTGTATTGATTTATCATGCAATACACTGATATACAGTAGACAACATTCATTTTTCTTCGGCTAAATCCCCTTGTTTATCAGTTGTCACCACAGTGGAATGAACCGCCAACTTATCCAGCATATGTTTTACACAGCGAATGCATTTCCAGCTGCAACCCAGTACTGGGAAACTCCCTTAAACACTCATTCACACACATACACAACGGCCAACTCAATTTATTCAATTCACCTATAGCGCACGTCTTTGAACTGTGACTTAGAACATGCAAACAGAAATGTCAACTGACCCAGCAGGGGCTTGAACCAGTGACCTTCTTACTGTGAGGTGACAGTGCTAAACACTGAGCCACTGTGCCGCCCAGTAGCCAAGATTTAAACTAAAACCTTTCTTCAAATTTGCTCTAAAACATCTTCACAACACCCATATTATCTTATCAACTTCAAATTTCAAAGTATGAGACTTGCCCACAGAAAAACCCATGTGTGGCCCAAAGGGTAAAATATTTTAGGGGCCTGCATGTGTTGTTCTGTGGGATTGTCCTGCCCACAGTAAACCCACAGTGAGCCCACACTGGCATGTTTGCTGGGAATGCTGATTACTGTTTATCATTCATTGTGTTTACATAAAATTGAACATCACCAACATGTTAGCTGATTGCACAACCTGTCGTCAAGCGAGCTCAGGAGTATCCTTTAGAAACAATGCAAACATTTTCACATTTTCCTGAACAATACTGAAGGTTTGGAAGTAGTTATTCAAACCTGCACTTCACTTCCAGAAAATGTGACGTGTTATATTAATATTAATGTTAAATCCATTTTCCAAAGACATTTACATCGTACGTCACCAGTTTACTTACTTTTCAACATCTAATTACACCATTCAAATAAGATAATTTACCCAAAAATGTAATTTCTGCCATGATTTACTCATCGTTAACTTGTTTCTTGTGGCCTGTACCATGAAGCCAGATTAGCTGTTTAGCCAGTTAAATTTCAGTTTAGTTTGCACCAATCTTAGGTTTTAGGGACCATGAATGTAGCTCAGCTGTAATGTAGATGAATGTAGCTGTTGCTTGTTGCCATGGGAACTAACCTGCTCCTAAAAGTGAAATGAAAAAAAATTAAAATTCTATCATTTACTAACACATTGTTTTAAACCCGTGGCCTCTAACACGAATCCAGATTAGCTGGTTAGCCAGTTAAGTTGCACCAATCTTGGGTTTTAGGTATCATGAAGGTAGCTCAGCTTTAATTGCTCTTCGTTACCATGGTAAATTATGTTTCAAGTTTAAGCTGCTCTAAAAATTAAATAAAAAAATCTAAATTCTGTCATCATTTACTTATCATCAAATAGTTTCAAGCTTGTGGCCTGTACCATGAATCCAGATTAGCTAGTTAGACAGTTAAGTTTCGGTTAAGTTTAACACAACCTCACCGCAACTTTAGTGGCTAATCCATATGAATATGTACAATCTCATTTGTATAATTTAGTATGATTTGCTCATTTAGATGCGGGGTTAGGTGCCACGCCTTCTTTTTAAAATCATACAATTTTGTACGACTGAACTCGTACAAATTAGCCACTGAATGGACAAAACATAAAATAGTTATGTTATCTTATGAGATCAGTCTGTTTAGTTCGCACTTATCTTGGGTTTTAGGTATCAATAAAGTAGCTCGGATTTAATCGCTTTTTGTTGTCATGGTAACTTATACTTCAAGGCTAACCTGCTCTAAAAGTGAAATGAACTTGTTTCAAACCTTTGACTACTACCATGGATCCAGATTGGCTGGTTAGCCAGTTATGTCTTGGTTTAGTTTGCACTAATCTTGGGTTTTAGATACCATGAAGGTAGCTCAGATTTAATTGCTCTTTGTTACCATGGTAACTTACAAGGCTAACCAGCTCCTTTTTAAAATCATACATTTGTGTGCGACTGAACTCAACGAATTAGCTACTAAACTGACACAACTTAAAATAGTTACATTTCCTTGTGAGATCAGGCTGTTTAGTTTGCACCAATGTTGGGTTTTAGGTACCATGTAAGTACCTCAGCTTTAATCGATTTTGTTGCCAACCTGTTCTGGGGGCTAACTCAGGATTGGTGTAAACTAAACTGGCTAACTAGCTAATCTGGCTTCATGGTATGACTGGCTTTACTGTTTGAGTTTCCTTCTCTGGTTGAACACAAAGGAAACCATACTGAAGAATGCTAAAAAAACAGCCTTTGACATCTATAGTATTATTTTATAGTATTTATCATTCCTACTATAGATGTCGATTACTGCTTTTCCCCAACAGATATTCTTCAAGATTATTTGTTTTGTGGTCAACAGAGACAGAAACTCATAAAAGTTTAAAACCACTTGAGTGTGCGCAAATGTTGAGGAAATTAAAAATTTTTGGGTGAACCATCCCTTTAAGAATGAAATGCTTTTGTCCCCTGAAAGTGTATATTATCATGCTGTTGTATAATCATTATTTAACCACTGGCCTTATCACGTATCGCAATACTTTCTGTGACAATACGCCGGCAGCTAGCTCTCTGCAACTCTCGCATGGTCCCCCACTGAAGCTAAGCAGGGCTGCACCTGGATGGGAGACCACATGGGAAAGCTAGGTTGCTGCTGGAAGGGGTGTTAGTGAGACCAGCAGGGGGCGTGCAACATGCGGTCTGTGTGGGTCCTAATGCCCCAATATATTGATAGGGACTCAATACTGCTCAGTGAGTGCTGTCTTTCGGATGAGACTCTTTCCTGACTCACTGTGGTTGTTAAATGTCCCAAATATTTTTCAAAATAGTTTAACCTTCGAAAAATAGTTTAACCCTGGCATCCTGGCCAAATCTGCCCACTGGCCTCTGTCCATCATGGCCTCCTAACCATCCCCATATCAAAATTGGCTTCATCACCCTGTCTCCTCTCCTCCAATCAGCTGGTGTTTGGTGTGCAGTCTAGCACAATATGGCTGCTGTCGAGTCATCCAGGTGGATGCTGCACACTGTATATATATATATATATATATATATATATATATATATATATATATATATATATATCCTTGCACAACAGAAATGATTTATCATGACAGGCCTAGAGATGTGAAATAAGAATTACCCCAAAATATATCAAATGCAGACATTAAATAAAGCGAGAGAGTTCATTTGTGATGTTTCCAGTACATTAAATGCATTCAAGACCTTCTTCAAGTGTAGCGAGTCCCTAAATATTCCTTTACTCCTGCATTTCTGCGAACAAATATGTAGCAGATTGATCGTCAAACAATGCAATGGCTTGCTCATGAACTCAGTAAATGTAAGCATTGCATAAAAGACACAACAAGACAAGCATAAGGCCACAAAATTGAACACATAAAATTAAAACCACGTAAAAAAAGCGCATCCGTCAGTGCTGCATACACACACGCACGCACGCACGCGCACACACACACACACACACACACACAAGGGACAAGTGTGTGTTGAAGAACACAAATGAACATCCAGGAAAGCCTGCAGAAGTCTATTTTCTCTCTTTACATTCAGGATGTGCGTTATAAGAGAAGTGTTATTTGAGGAGTTTTTTGGCTGTGTTTTGTTTCTTGTTCTGCCAGAGGTGGCTATAGATGGTGATGGCGTCCACACTCGCCGACATGGTCTTGGCGGGGATTTTGCTGAACTGCTTCTTATCCGAGCTGTATTTGTAGAGGTTTTCGATCATTTTGGGTGTGATGGTCTTGGGCCCGATGCCAGCCAGCTTGTTCATCTCCTCCGCTTCAGGATAGTAGGTGTACAGAGAGCGAAACTGGCAGCCAGTGTCTCGAAACAAAATCAGGAAGTTGTTGGCTTCGGTTTTCTCCATTTCCTGGGTGGGAAATGATAACAAACATCCATAGAAATTTGAAATCATTTGTTATTACTCTTCAGGGTTTTAAAGACAGTCTAGGGGCAGTATTTTAACGATCTACTGTAGGCACAAAGTCTTAAGCACATGGCGCAAAAGCAATAAGAGCATGTCCGAATCCACTTTTGCTATTTTAAGGATGGAAAAATACGCTCTGTGCCCCGGCGCATGGTCTAGCAAGGTTGTGCTTATTCTCTTAATGAGTTATGAGTGTGTTTTGAGCATAACATGCATTAACCCAATCAGAATCTCATCTCACATTCGCTTTAAGAGTCAGTTGCATTGTGCAAAGGCACGTTGGCCTATTTTAAATGTTGATCCATACCTCTACCTTAAGAAAATCAAGAATAATTTAAATAAGAATTATTTAACCATTTATAGGGCAAAACACTATAAATAGTAACTTAATTTACTTTTTTATATTTACAATATAATACTGATAACTAGGGGTGTCACGATTTAGATTTTTAATCGATTTTTAATCAAAATCGATAAAAATTTATGCTCAATTTCGATTATCGAATCAAAAAATAGAATCATCGATGCTGCCACGCCCCCATGTCACTTCAGCTTGGCTTGCCAAGCGGGACAAAAAAACAGGCTTGTTGAAGTGCTTGTTAAACTGCAGAAGCAGGAGACCCGTCTACAGAACTTAAACCCTCTCCTCTTTCAATGAAGTCGCCAGTGTGTAAGCATTTTGGATTTCCAGTGAGTTATTTTGACAACATTCGTGTTCTCGACAAAAAAAAACACAGTTTTGCAAGCTCTGCTATGTACATATTACGTACGGTTCGTCCGATAGACAACACCGGCATCGCGATCCTCCGCCCGCCCCCGTTGCAAATCTGCTCGCGAAAAGTACACACTCAGGCCCTGTTTACACTGTCTTTGTTTTTAAATGGCATTTTAGAACGACAATGATTTAACATCCACAGTGGCGTGTGGCATTTCTGAGCAGCCCTCCTTCCTCTCTACCTCTGAAAATGCACATCACGTGACCAAACAGACGCACACACAGCCATGCGCTCGAGACAGCAGGTCCAGGCAGTCAGAGGACTGCTTCAATCTTTCACTCACTTGTACTTAGTCATTTTAGCGAACACCTCAGATACTGTTGGCTGGTTCCTGTTGGTTGTGCGTCTTTTTTACCAACGCCATTATAACGACACAGATCACTGCCTATTCACGAGTCCCGCAGAAAAAGTGATTGGCAGGTGGTAATTATGTGTGTATCTTGCCTTTATTCATTTACTGTATGATTTGTTTATGGGTAAAACAAAGACCATGCAGGTCAGGTAGTTTAAACGGTGGGCTACAAATAATTCATTGGTCATTAATGAATTAATTATTCATAATCGAAAATCGGATCGAATCGTGCCTTTAGAATCGAAAATGTAATCGAATCGAGGATTTGGAGGATCGTGACACCCTTACTAATAACAGTAAAAATAATAATAAGTTTAAGTCATAATAGATCTAAGGTGACCTCCAGGATCTTGTTCTTCTGTCCCTCGTTGACGCGGCCCGCAAGGCAGCAGTGCGCCAGTGCGTTCTGGATAATGTATTTATTTGATTTCGCACTGGGCTCCTTGTACAACTTTGGCCCTGCAGAAGAAAAGACATGAGAATTAGAGAAACCATCAAACCTTTGTGAGCAGACTAATAAGGAGGGTCAAGGTTTGGACATTTAGTAGCGTGCAAAATAAAAGTTGAACTTTTTTCAGATGGAATATAATAGGTTCATATAATACTGCAGGACTGTCATCTTACCTGTGTATTCTGTGTTAGATGCTGCAGATGATGTTGATTCCAGCTCCCAGTTTTCCCCGTTTCCACTAACAGAAGGACAGGGTGACAGAAAGCCCTCTGCAGACTCCGGCCTGACAATGAACACACACACACACACACTCACAATAAACAGATCTGAAATACTCATTTAACTGTTGAGCTTTTATTGCTGCTGGAAAATGTAACCATAAAGCTGCAAAATTATTAGAAAATAGTAAGCATAAATCCACATGTGATGCCAGAAAGCTGTGATGCAAAAATCACAGAAGCAAAGGATGAATGGAGCAGAAATATTGTACTTATTGCATTGTTTAATTATGCCTCCCTATTTACAATGTACACAATATTCTTAAGGTCTCCAAACCACCAGGGGGCCCCATTTGTTCTCAAACTATGTAATGAATAGAATTGAATAGTTTTAACATTTAAAATTTAAAGTTTTAGTCCTCTTATTTTTTTTGCTTTTCAAAAAATTGTGAAAAGATGAGACTGTCTAAGCCAAATGTTATGCGATAGAAGCATTTACGTACCAGCCATTTATTAAATATCAGCCAATGCACTCCAATGATATGGTAAGGGTTATAATCTAATTAATACATATTTAACCCATTTTAACTTTATTAAAAGTGCATAGGTTAAGTGATTGATATTGTTGGTTTGCATTGAGTCATACTTCTGACTTTCATTTTCAAACCATTTGCTGGTTATTTTATTTTCAAGATCTGCTGCTGCTTTCAGTAGTATGGCAATAAATATAATGTAAAATGGTATTTAACTCACATCGTTAGCATTTAACACTGAATGATGCACATAATCTAAACCCGAGGTAATCAGGTTGCGTGTTGTGGCACCACGTTGCATGTAGCAAGGACATGGTTTTGAGTTGTTTTCAAAATAGTGCAAAGCAGTATCTAAGTTCAATGTAGTCTGCGTTTAAAAAATAATTTTGTGTTTACTGTGTAAAATTAATTAATTAATTCATTAATTGTATATATATATATATATATATATATACACACACACACACACACACACACACACACACACACACACACACACACACACACACACACACACACACACACACACACACACACACACACACACACACACACACACACAGTTGAAGTCAGAATTATTAGCCCCCCTGAATTTTTTTATATTTTTTCCCCAATTTCTGTTTAACGGAGAGCAGATTTTTTTTTCAACACATTTCTAAACATAATAGTTTTAGTAACTCATTTTTAATAACTGATTTATTTTATCTTTGCCATGATGACAGCAAATTATATTTTACTAGATATTTTTCAAAACACTTCTATAAAGCTTAGTCACATTTAAAGGCTTAACTAGGTTTATCAGGTCGACTAGGCAGGTTAGGGTAATTAGGCAAGAAATTGTATAACGATGGTTTGTTCTGTAGACTATCAAGAAAAAATTTGCTTAAAGAGGCTAATAATATTGTCCTTAAAATGACTTTTAAAAAATTAAAAACTGCTTTTATTCTAGCCAAAACAAAACAAATAAGACTTTTTCTAGAAGAAAGAATATTATCAGACACAGTACTGTGAAAATGTCCTTGCTTTGTTAAGCATCATTTGGAAAATATAAAAAAAAGAGAAAAATTAGAAGGGGGCTAATAATTCTGACTTCAACTGTATGTATATATATATATATATATACACATACATACATACATACATACATACATACATACATACATACATACACACACACACACACACACACACACACACACACACACACACACACACACACACACACACACACACACACACACACACACACACACACACACACAGTTGAAGTCAGAATTATTAATCCCACCTTGAATTTTTTTCTTCTTTTTAAAATATTTTTTAAATGATGTTTAACAGAGCAAGGAAATATTATGTCGGATAATATTTTTTCCATCTAGAGAAAGTCTTATTTGTTTTATTTTGGCGAGAATAAAAGCAGCTTTTAATTTTTTAAAAGCCATTGTAAGGACAATATTATTAGCCTCTTTAATCTATATTTTTTATAGCCTACAAAACAAACCATCGTTATACAATAACTTGGCTAATTACCCTAACCTGCCTAGTTAACTTAATGAACCTAGTTGAGCCTTTAAATGTCACTTTAAGCTGTATAGAAGTGTCTTGAAAAATATCTAGTCTAATATTAATATAGAAAAAAATCAGTTATTAGAAATTAATTCCTAAAATTAATATGTTTAGAAATGTGTTGAAAAAATATTCTCTCCCTTAAACAGTATTTGGGGGAAAAATAAACAGGGGAGCTGATAATTCAGGGGGCTAATAATTCTGATTTCAACTGTATATATAAGCCGAAAAGATGATCTAGGCACAAAGTTTAAAGCGCATAGTGCAAAAGCATTAAGGGCATGTCCAAATCCACTTTTGATATTTTAATGATGGAAAATTACAGTTTGTGCCCTGGTGGATGATCTAACAGGGTTGTGCTTATTCTCATAACTGGCTGTGTTTTGAGAATAAACCAATCAGAGTCTCATCTCCTATTCCCTTTAAGAGTCAGTTGCGCTGCTCCATGGCACATTTGCTATTTACATGGCAGACATTGTAAGTGGAAAAACTTAACGCTTCACTAGTGAGAAAACAGTTAAACAGAGCATCTGCAGCGCAAGGATAAAGAATGAGCCTCCTCCAATCAGCCTCTTTACTTTCTCTCTTTCGTGGATAAGGAAACAGTGTTGTACGCACTTCACTGAAGACATCCATTAGCCTACATAATTAATTTAGTTTGTTAGGCTCAAAGATTTATTTCTAAATTTAGTTCTAATTTCCAGCAAATTAATAAAGTATGGTCAAAAACCATACTGGAGTTATAGTTTTGGAGTTATATCCAAACGCACGTCCTATTTTTTTGCCCAAGATGGTCCAAAACCCCACTGGTGGCCAAATGTAAGCTTGTTTTTAATAAAACAAATATAAATATGAATATAATAAGTAATACTAATGATATTATACAAAAGCCAACTGTCAAGGATAACTGACAAATGCCGCCCGACATAAAGGAGGCACAGAGGCAGTGGTTTTTATATTTATGTAATATTTTAATCCTTCAATTCTTTTTCATTTGTAAAGATATTTGTGTATTGCTGTACATCCTGTGTGTCTTAAGCATTGTGTAAGCACTTAAGGTGCACAGCTAGCGCACTCTGCGCTGGACTTTAGACCTGCTTTCAGCTGGTCTATTGCAGTCTATTTTAGTTACTCAAAATAGTAATGCGCCAACAATGCACCTTAACACACCTCTTTTTTAGACAGCACACCCACGAGTCCACAAAGTAGCGCAAATGGATTTGCTATTTAAACAATGTGGTGCAAAACGTAAATAATTATGGTTGCACAGGTCTGAAAATAGCGATAAATCGAGCCAAACACGTCTTGTGCCTTATTACGCCGGGTGTATGATAGGGCCCTATATCTTTAATTTTGAGGTGAACTATACCTTTAAAACACAATGCTAAATTGAGTCTCAAACAACTGCTAAAAGATGAGCTGTTTTTTGCAAAAAATAATAAGAAAGCCAACAACAAACAGCAAAATAAATAAATAAATTACGTAAGCAAGAACGGCAAAGCTGTACGATGTCCCATTGATAGTTTTATCACATAAATGATTCCAAAGTGATGACTACACAACAGCTGATCAACGGGTGCAGTGATCTGTAAAAAGCGAATGAGTTTGTCCATCACTGAAGCTGGAATGACAGTGATCAGCCCTTGTGAGCTGATGATATGAATGTGATGCCGTCCGCAAACTGACCTTCCCTTTCTCCCTTTAGGAGAGCTCAGAAAGAAACACAGACTACCAGGAGACAGTCTGCTGCCTCTGAGCAACCAGCACAGAGAAAACACACACACCACACACACACAGTGTTAGGAACTTAGGACCTAGTACTGATTAATATAACAACTCAATAGGTCTCAGTAGAAACTGTCATTGTACTTGAATGATATTTTACAGTAAATTAGCCACAGTCTTACCTGGATGTTCTCTTATCTGATTGGATGCTCTCATTGTCTGCTAAGTTCAGGGAGGCGAGTGATATGCTGGACACAGAATATCCACGAGGACGTGACCCTGGACACATAAAGACACAATTTTATGCATAATCATATACACATTTTTCCTGTTTTTAGCCTGCTGTGGCAAATATTCATACTTTTTTAAGTGTAAAGTTTTAATAGAGTTAAAAAAAAGATGTACCCACATCTAAATTAATAGTTCTTATAAACAGAACAAAACTTTGCAAATGCTTCATACACAAAATGTGCAATATTTGTTAAATTAAATTTGCAATTATTTTTTAAATATACAGTGTAAAAATAATTGTAAAAATTGTCTATATATACTTGTGTGTGTGTGTGTGTGTGTTTATATATATATATATATATATATATATATATATATATATATATATATATATATATATATATATATATATATATACACAGTTGAAGTCAGAATTATTAGCCCCCCTGAAATATTAGCACCCGTTTATTTTTTCCCTAATTTCGGTTTAGCAGAGATTTTTTCAACACGTTGGGAAATGTTTACAAAAGAAAAAAAAAAATCAAAGGGGGGCTAATAATTCTGATCTCAACTGTATATACTAAACATACTGTTTCAGTAAACAATGATTCTTTGAGCCCATGTCTAAAATGCAATTTACATGTTTTAATGCATTAAAATTGTATAATAGTATTTAATGTAATAGAACATTACACTACTACATCAAATAATTATGATTTAAAATATTAAAATACAGTTGAAGTCAGAATTATTAGCCCCCCTTTGTTTTTTTCTTTTTTAAATATTTCCCAAACGATGTTTAACAAAGTATAGACATTTTCAAATTATGTCTGATAATGTTTTTTCTTCTGTTATATTTAGGCTAGAATAAAATCAGTTTTTATTTTTTTAAAAACCATTTTAAGGACAATATCATTAGCCCCTTTAAGCTAATTTTATTTTCGATTGTCTACAGAACAAACCATCGTTATACAATAGCTTGCTTAATTACTCTAACTTGCCTAACCTAATTAACCTAGATAAGCCTTTAAATGTCACTTTAAGCTGTATAGAAGTGTCTTAAAAAATATCTAGTCAAATATTATCTACTGTCATCATGGCAAAGATAAAATAAATCAGTTATTATAGATGAGTTTTGAATCTCTCCGTTTAACAGAAATTGGGGAAAAAATAAACAGGGGGGCTAATAATTTTGACTTCAGCTGTTGGTAAAAATAGTTTAAAACTACACAAATTCAATATTGTCTTTAGCAGGTTTAAAATGTCATCGACAATACCCAGATAGCAGGTAGTAATTGGCCCGAGCTCGGCTGCCCTTCGGCACCTCCGGCTCCGAGTGCGGCCTGCAGCTCGCTCGCACGCATGCGTTTGTGATGTGGAATTTATTCTGATCACGTTTATTTAAAAATAAGTTTGTCTTTATACTTCTGCAATTTTATATTTATATATTTTTTTGGATATTATTATTAGTATTTTAATGTTTTATTAAAAGATGTTTCTTCAGAATTTGGCAGTTCTTTTTACAATTTTAACTTGTACATTTTACGGATTGTCATTGGTATTCGTAAGATGTTTCTTGCTATATCTTAAATTGGTTTCTATATTCAGGTTTCTATAAAATTTAGCTGTTTTAAGATGTGTCTTGAACAATATTTTAATTCAAGTCTATTGGGAAAACAGGGTTGTTTTAAAAACTTCTTTGTATGTGTGCAAATTCAGATTTTTTCTTTGAAATCTTCCTGTGTGTCTTTCTTGTGTAGTTTTATTGTTGTTTTAATATTGATGTTCTTGTGCATTACAAAATAATTTAATAAATTTTAGTACTATTGTTTTCTTGCAATCAATAAATGTTTATCATTCATTTATTTTGTCCTTTGGTTGATTATTTTCGTTATAGGATATGTATGCTGTGTGCATTTTATTCAAAGGTTAAACGCAGCGCCTACACTTTGTGTTGACATTATAGCCTGCGTTTTCTGTTATATAAATTCAAATGGTTGTAATACTGTAACTGCCCATGATTTAATGCACTCGCCTTGCTTGCCATAATTGGAGTCACCACAGGAGGGCGCTCTAGACTAATAGGATTTAAGTGAGACAAAGCAGAGTAAGAGCAATTAACGTTTGTTCACGAGCTAACAGGTACAGCTCGGAAGAATGCCTTGAGCTTTTAGTGTCCCTTTGGCAAGCAGAGCGAGGTATGTTTTGTTTATTGTTTGATTTATTTGGAAAATGTTAGATGTTTTGTAAATGTTTGTTGTTTATTTTTCTATGTTGTTTGTTTGTTTTCTCTAGTTTTACGGTGCTTTTGGTGCCATTGGTCTTTTGATGCTTCGATGTATACAACAAAGAACTGAGAAAATGACGATTTATGTGATGAACTTTATTGCATCCAAGTAAACCATTTTAAATGCACCCGTCAAAAACTCTCTGCCTATTTATTGAAAGCTGAATGGCTGCTACAGTAAAACTCGCTCTGCTTGCCGAAAGGACACTAAAAGCTCAAGGCATTCTTCCAAGCTGTACCTGTTAGCTCGTGAACAAATGTGAATTGCTCTTACTCTGCTTTGTCTCACTTAAATCCTATTAGGCAAGAGCGCCCTCCTGTGGTGACTCCAATTATGGCAAGCAAAGCGAGTGTATTAAATCATGGGCAGTTCAAATACCATGTATCAAGTACCAATTTGTTTCCAAAAGGTTTTATATCAAGGTATATAAAGACTGAGTCGCGCCAGCTCCGGGCCGCAGCACACATTACTCTCGGGCCGATTCTGGCTCTTGCTCTGGCCTGAGTGCGGCAACCGGAGTCGGGCCGAGGGGTAAGTCTCCGGCAGGCGAGAATCTGGCCCGAGTGTATTTTGCTATCTGGGTACTGTCATGCACACTAGCAGCTTATAATGTACTATACTGTGTATTTATAAAGCACATTTATTGTGTAAGGCCATACAACTAAAGTGCTTCACAATCATGAGGGGGGTCTCTCCACACCACCACTAGTGTGCAGCATCCACTTGGATGATGTGACGGCAGCCACAGGACAACAACACCAGTGCGCTCACAACAAACCAGCAATAGATGGAGTGGAGAGATGGTGATAGAGCCAATTGGATAGGAATGATTGGGAGGCCATGATGGGTAAGGGCTAAGAGAGAGATTTTGCCCAGGACACCGGGGTTGCACCTCTACTCCTTTATTAGTAATGCCTTGATATTTTTAATGACCTCAGAGATCTAAGACCTCGGTTTAACATCTCATCTGAAAGCTTGTATTGGTGTTGTACCTGTGGCTGTCCTTGCTGGAGGTTTTGGAGACTCCATGATGTCTCTATGCATAGATTTGGGCCGTGGCTTCTTCTGCTTGGCTCCAGAAGGACTGGGCTTAATGACACTGTCCATGTCCTCCATCAGTTTTAGCTGCTTCCTCCTCATATGCTCATGTTTTATGTACTCCCGTCTCGCCTTCTCGTCCTCCTTCTTCTGACGTTCCTCTTCCACTTTCATTCTGAATCAAGGATCCAGCAAATATGCACAGGTTTAATTGTGTAAGTTTAATGACACAGTAACATGTGTTAATGTTGGGCAGTGTAAGTTCTACTAACAAGAAGTGTGGATGAACAGGTTTAGCTTTTAAAATGACCTGTGGTCTGTCTGTCATCAATAACAAATGTTCAAAAAAAATAATACTAATATTTCATTAACTCCAATAATTACAATTACATTTTTTGTATTCTGATATTTGGCACCAGTTTATCAGGATGGGAAAATGTAGTTTTCTTTGACTCATTGGACAGAAATGGTACTTTATTTGCAAATGTTTTTTGTAATATTCCAGCTTAATTAAAATTTTTAGATGAAAAGATGGCTGATGACTGTTAAAAATGTTTTTTTTAAACTAATTAAACTTTAAATTACATTTAAATTACAAATTACAATACATACCTCCATTTTGCATTTTCAAAACGTAGTCTTTAAAGGGCACCTATTTTATCCCTTTTTGAAGATTGAGGATAAGTCTTTAGTGTCTCCAAAATGTGTTAGCTCAAAAAACCCATCAGATTATTTATTATGCCTTTCTGAATCAGGGAAATTTGAGCTGTTATGGCAGTGTAGCTGTTACTGTTGTCAGTAACTTTAATGCAAATGAGCTGGTTCTTCCCCGGTTACTGTTCTTAAGTGGTTAAACTCATGTTCAGGGGCGAGGCAGTGGCACAGTGCTGTCGCCTCACAGCAAGAAGGTTGCTAGGTCGCTGATTCGAACCTCAGCTCAGTTGGCGTTTCTGTGTGGAGTTTGCATGGAGTTTCCTCCGGGTGCTCCAGTTTCCCCCATAGTCCAAAGACATGCGGTACAGGTGAATTGGGTAGGCTAAATTGTCCGTAGTGTATGAGTGTGTGTGTGAATGTGTCTGTGGATGTTTCCCAGAGATGGGTTGCGGCTGGAAGGGCATCCGCTGAGTAAAAAACTTGCAGGATAAGTTGGCGGTTCATTCCGCTGTGGCGACCCCGGATTAATAAAGGGACTAAGCTGACAAAAAAATGAATGACTCATGTTCAGTTCAGCGCTTCCCTGAAGCGCACCTGTCAATCATTCTTCATTCATTCATAATTCAAATTGCGTTAGAAAAACTTTTTAAAAGATGATCGGTTCCTGTTAGTTTAAATAATCCATGGAGAAATGCATTTAGTTTTGCATTAAATGGATTCATTTTGACCTGCAGCAAGGAGCTTGTTGCTGTTTCTAAATCCTGTTGCGCTATCAGCAGATCGCATCAGCAACACTGGAGTAGAAAGGGGTAATTCCCACACAAAGTAGGCCTACCTGAAACTTTAAATTAAAAAAGGCTCAATAATACATTGGACAGATCCTTAGTGCACCTATTTCTTCCCCTTGTGCTGATAATTACTAAAAAATTAAAAAACGAAAAAAATTTTATCCGATTAAATAGAGTCGGGCCGACATCTCTCATAATTCCGATAAGTAACTCAAACTGTCGGTCGACAAATGCAGATTTGGGTTTTTGCGCATCTCTGTTAACGCATATGCGCCGTTAGCGTGTGAATGCCTGCCGAATGTGCACGCCTAGATGAGTGACACGTGCACGCGAGACTGTCAGTTAATGGGTTGTCTGCTGTCGTGTCGCTTGTGATTTCAAGAGGCATGGCTTTGAAACACAGTCCCTCCCTGACGTCCAAAGCTAATATGCTATCCGATTAGCATTTTGGCAGATCACCTACTGCACCTTTAAGTAAAACTGGCCTCAGACGGTTTGGTTTGCTTTGCGTCAAACCTGCAGTAAAATATCAAGCTTTGCTAAAAGGCAGGTTATTTTACCAACAATTAGGGTTAAAAGTGGTAGAAAATAGTGGTTTACAGCAAGCATCATGTTTTTAGTTAGATTGTGCCATCTGTCATGAATAGTAGGCTTATAGGTCTGTTATTTTTACTAAAGAAGATATATTATTTGTAGGGGTGTCACGATTTCGATTTTTAATCGAAATCGATCGAAATTTATGCTCAATTTCGATTATCGAATCAAAAAATAGAATCGTTGATGCTGCCACGCCCCCATGTCAAAACAAACAGGAAACAAACAGGCTTGTTGAAGTGCTTGTTAAACTGAAGAAGCAGGAGACCCGTGAACAGAACTTAAACCCTCTCCTCTTTCAATGAAGTCGCCGGTGTGTAAGCATTTTGGATTTCCAGTGAGTTATGTTGACAACATTCATGTTGTCGACAAAAAAAAAACACAGTTTTGCAAGCTCTGCTATGTACGTATAACGTACGGTTCGTCCGATAGACAACACCGGCATTGCGATCCTCCGCCCGCCCCCGTTGCAAATCCGCTTGCAAAAAGTACACACTCAGGCCCTGTTTACACTGTCTTTGTTTTTAAATGGCATTTTAGAACGACAACGATTTGACATCCACAGTGGCGTGTGGCATTTCTGAGCAGCCCTCCTTCCTCTCTACCTCTGAAAATGCACATCACGTGACCAAACAGACGCACTCACAGCCATGCGCTCGAGACAGCAGGTCCAGGCAGTCAGAGGACTGCTTCAATCTTTCACTCACTTGTACTTAGTCATTTCAGCGAACACCTCAGATACTGATGGCTGGTTCCTGTTGGTTGTGCGTCTTTTTTACCGACGCCATTATAACGACACAGATCACTGCCTATTCTCGAGTCCCGCAGAAAAAGTGATTGGCAGGTGGTAATTATGTGTGTATCTTGCCTTTATTCATTTACTGTATGATTTGTTTATGGGTAAAACAAAGACCATGCAGGTCAGGTAGTTTAAACGGTAGGCTACAAATAATTAATTGGTCATTAATTAATTAATTATTCATAATCGAAAATCGAATCGAATCGTGCCTTTAGAATCGAAAATGTAACCGAATCGAGGATTTGGAGGATCGTGACACCCTTAATTATTTGAGTTTATCACCAGAACTATAGAAACTGTGAAAATAAAAAATATCTAAGAAAACAGCACAGTATCGGGATCAGATCTGTATCGGTCGATAATTAAAAATTTGGGTATCGGAATCGGATCGATTCCAAAAAAATGGTATTGGTGCATCCCTAACAGTGACAGACAAGAAGGAAGCAGATCTCCCTTAATACAGAAAGAACTTTCTCAGCGGTTATTTGATATGCAATGAGGCACACACAATGTCATTATAAAGCATGCACACACGCACGCACAGGCACGTTTAGCTTTGAACTGTCTTTTTTGACATGCGGTTGTGGTGATGAATTTTGTAACGATTTTTCTGTCTTTATTACAAACATGCACTGTTTTAAAAATGGTTTAAACTTATAAAACTCATTCTTGAGGTGCAGATGATCACAGAGAGCTGAACAGATCTTTTAATTATGGTTGCTTTGTGCAAGGCCTGTCTTGTGGATTCAATTTGTCATTCAATTTGGAGGGCAGGGAAAACACACTTCTACATCACGTTGCGGTCAGCCTCAAAAGGATTAGGCTCCTATTTTAACATCATGAAATTAAAAAAAGAAACTTATTGTGTTCATATCATCCCAATATGACTGTGAACACACTATACTTACACACAGTTCAGTCCAAAGAGCTTACAAAAGATTATTTTTATTATAGGTGCCCTTTAAGATATTTTCTTTGGATTTGCACAACCCAGCTTATGGAGTTAATGAAGTATGTGCAATTTTAATGCGTGTCATTTATCTTTTAGATAGATTTTTAGATATTTTATTAGATTTGCACTTATTTGCTTTTTTGTTCATTGCTTCAACAAATATTTGTTCAGCTTAAGTAAAAAAGGAGCCAAGTTTCTGTAATTGACCCATCCTGACAACCACATTTGGTTGCTATGTGCATTTGACCTTTCTCTGTAGTGTTGGTGTATGTTCATACCGTGCAGCTTCTTTCTTCTGTTCTATCTCAGCCTCCTGTTGCTGTTTCTTGATCTGCATCTCCTTCTCCCTCCGCAGCCTCTTCTCCATCAGAGCTGCTTTCTTCTGTGCAATGTCCTCCTCTCCCTGCAGGTCATCCTGAGTCACAGCCACAGACAAACAATCATTCAGGCCTCATGTACAGCTGGATGCACAAAACACTCATTCACTGAACACTGTAATGCGTGTCATGAAGAAAAACAAAAATTTTTAAAACAAAGAAGGTCCATGTCATGAAAGCACGTATTTAAGATGATTTTAATTCAAATAAAACAACTCAAAAGACTAATTTAGATTATTTGAATATGCTTTTTTGGTGCTCAAAAATTCTTTCATCTTCTGTTATCTTTTGTAATATTTGAAGTGTTTTTACTGACACCTTTTTGTTCAATTTAATGTCTCCAAGGTGAATAATTTCTCTATTTTCTGTACAAAAAAAAGTACCACAAAAATTTTTTTTTGCAGAAACCGTTTTCAACATTCATAATTACAAATGTGTCCAGGGACGAACTTAGTGATTTGGGGGGGCCTAGCATTGAAAATCAAAACGTTCTCTTTCTTTTTTTCTTTGTAGAAGTATTTTTTTGGTAATTTTATTAACTTTTAAATATATATTTAAAGCGGAAACTTTCTATTTTTAATATAAAACTGAATACTAAAAAAGAAGTGACTTTGGGAAGTTTAGCCACTTTTTTATATCTTCTTTTCTCTTTTCAGCATGGCTGGGGGTTTCATTGTTTGTCTTATTTCTATTTTTTCCCCAAATGTTCTCAAAATTCACCCTCTTGCACACTCTATCTACTTTTATACTCTACTCAGATCGCTGGCTATATTTATATAGTATATATTAGCAGCTTAATAGTAATATTTAATCAATTACTTTCCCTCAATGTCGGAACAGATCCACACACCACTGCTGGATGGCGCCACTAACTCGGTTTAGTGCTCTTGTGTCCACAAAATATATTTTTTTTTCTGTAATTTAGTCTTTATTCCAACATGATAAATAAAGTAGTAGTCAGTCAACAATTCAAACAGTTTTAAGCCATTAAATCGCTTAAAGGGTCATGAAACCCCCCACTTTTGGTTCAGGTCCACCTCAGAATTTTTTCAAAAGATGCATCATAGTGGGCGTGGAGCTCCGCGAGGAAAGCGCAGGAGTGGGCGTGGCCAGCAGAGCAGGGGAAAAGGAGGGGAGCAAGCAACTGTTGTCAGTCGATTCACAAAATGAGACAAACCAAGCGGAGAGCCATGATTTTATAGTTTACATAGTTAAAATGCAAAGAAATAAACAGCAATTTAATGCCCTGCTACATTTGTAATTTCATTTAGCTACACATAACCACAATTTATATCATTATAAAGATAATCGTGAGGACTTTTCCCTCAATCCTCCTGTCTGAATGCAGACTCAGTGCAGCAGGTCTCTGCCCTCTCTATTTTAACCATTAGCCCTGCTGGTAATCTGGAGGATTTAGGCGAACACAGCAGCACAGTGATGTGTCTAAATGTGAACAAACTCCTGATAAAAGTCAATGTCTGCCATTCTTCAATTCTCGTACTGCTCTCCCGACAAAAATGCTTGCATCACACACACAACTTTGCTGTATTGGCCCTGACAGGATCACGGGGAAAAACATGCAACAAACCCCGTGGATCATGGAAACAAACACATACGACCCTTCATATACAACTAAATACAGCACGCCGTGTGTCCGCGGACGCATTTAAACCCGGAAGCTGAAATTAGCTGACAAAAGATCAAAATTATCCAGTTTCTCCCACAATTAAAGCTAACAGATGCCAACATTGTCCTAACTGATGCTCAACACACACAAATCTGTTAAAATCTCAAAAGTACTTGAGGGTTTCGTGAACCTTTAGGGCCTTAAAATATTAAGTCCAGTTGAATTGAGTAGCCTATTATAACATTTCTCCCTGAAAAAAATATCATACATCGCAGTTTATCACTTTCACTTTCCTTTGGCTTTGTCTTTGCTTTTTAATAGTTGTTTATTAATCAAGTATAAAACTGTAATATCATTTAAACTTATGAAATTTTCAGGTATTAAACTTCAGGTGCTCGGCTGTAGCACTAAATAAATGAAGACTTGGACAAATGACTTGCAGAGGATAATAACAAATGTGTGTTCTGCGGTTTTATTTATAATAATGTACATAGATGTGGTCGTAAAAAGTGTGGGGAAAAGTGTGCACAGTAGTGCACGCATTCAAAACGATTTCAATATCTTGCATTTTGTCAGTGCCTTCCTCATATGAGCAGATCATAGGACTATACGATGGAAGATTTATAAAGAGCTACTGTATATGACTAATATAAGCTAATATAGGACTACTCCAGTCTTCAGTGGTTAATCAAATGATGTTAAATGTTAATACTGTTAATTAAAGCAGCAAGTTCAGCGAAAATGTCAGTAAACCCTCACTGCTTTAACATGCAATATTTGAGTCTCACCTTGTAGAAGAACCCACAGCACATCTTCTGATCTGGTTTGGATCCTAGTCCAGTCTCTGTTTCCCTGCTGCTCTCCAACTCATGTCCATCCAGAGGCTTCAGAACCGAGAGAGGCACCTCAATCAAATCCTTACTCTCCTCAGACTCTTCTTCATTTGTGTTCCCACTGGCCGTGACCTCAGATGTCAATGCTTTTGTGAGTTTGTCACTTTCTCCAGCACCTCTTTTTTCCTCTTTCTGTTTTTCACTCATCTGATCTGCAGCTGTGTCTTTGGATTCAGGTTTACATGGCTTTTCTTTATCGCTTTGCTCTTTACTTAAAGCTCTTTCATCAGATCCCAAATAGGCGAATGAACTGATTTGCGGCTGACTTGGTAAGACACGTCTAAGTCGAGGAAGGCTGTCCACTGACTGCGGCGTGTTGAGCATGCGGCTGAAGGAAGTGACCTTAAGGTCGTTGGGTCTTGGCGTTCGTGGTGTCCTTGCATGAAAAGATGCTGATTTCCTTTTGATTGTAGAAGGTGAGCGGTGTGTAGTGCGCGGAGAGCCGGTGGATGATAAAATAGGAGAGAGCGATCCCACCGAACCTCGGCCAACTACACTGCTACTGCGCAATTCACGAAATTGTTTCCGCGGTGAAGGATCTGGTGGTGAAATCACCCAACTCTGGTGTTCACGCATCTGCATGATTCGCTCCTGCTGTTGTGCCAACCGCTGCATCTCCGACTGCAGGAAGCCCAGAGACGTGTTCAAGCGTTCGATTGACCGAGTGTACTCTGTCAGGTCCACCTCTACTCCTGCATCCTCCAGAGGAGATTTTGGTGGAGCGCCATCTGGTCGGCATCTCTCAAGCCTAGCATTGGAATCGTTCAAAGTTAAGGGTGACTTTTGGGGTTCTGGATCATTGGTTGTCTTTTCTCGACCATCCGGGCCTTCACTGCTGCCCCCAAGTGGCGAAACGACTCCTTTACGTCTGACCACATTGAGGAAGGCGGTTCTGCCCATTCGCTGACGGTGACGTGTAAAAGCAGCTTCCACTTTCTTTTTTTGGGCCTCGATGGCTCTGCGTTTCTCCTCCAGCTTCATCTTTAACTGCACCATTTCGGATGCCAGAAGGTGTGAAGGATCACGAGGGGATGTGATTCGAGCAGGACTATGTGTGTCAGGAGTAACTGACCGAACTGTCCCGTATGCTCCTGGAGTTGTGGCGTTCAGTTCAGCAGTTTCAGGTGTGTTTCCACCACTGCCACTGCTGCGGCCATCGCCGTGGTTTAGTTTGCGAAACTTCTGTTCGGCAAAGCTGGTCATGCGTATCGCTGAGCCCAATGAGGAGGCCATGCTAGTTGCCAAAGATCTTGTTCCTAAAAGACTTGGGCACGGACTGCCGGACGTGTCTGGAAGTGGACAGGAACGAGCCTCATAGTCCTGGTCCATGTCTGAGTAGTCCTTCAAGGACGAATCCTCATCCTGTCCATCCTGAATGTCCTCTGTACGTACGTGGATTCCAGTGTCCATGTCAGTAGACGTGGAATTCAGGTCAGCATCATCTGCTCTCGCCTTGTTAAGTGAGTCCTCTGGTTCATTGGGGTCAGAGGCAGAGTTAGAGGAAGATGGGTTGTGCAAGAAAAAGGCGCTGTCCCCAGATGGTGGCGGCAAGCTGCTCTGGGGTCGCTCAGAGTCATGGATGATCTTCAGGGCTTCTTCTATACTAGGAGTGCTGGGCTGAGCATCATACGGAGGACTTGGGTTACCTGTCGATACACCGTTTGTATACCTGAAACATGGGAAATTCATTCATTGTAGTGAATTCAGTTTAGCAAAATAACAATAATGTTACAAATGTGGCAGATCAGACACATAATTATTTTGCTTTTTCAACAAATAATACACCATCAGCCTCTACTACTAACAAAAGACTGGATGGTCAGTGTGTAATATGTTTCCAAGGTGCTTACGACATGAAAGACTGCCTGCTTTAAATGGACACAATGACATGGTCAAGCTTCTTTACAACTTGCTTAAGACTTAAATAATGCTTTTAAAGCTTTTAATGTAAACCTCTACTCCCTTTTTGTGTGTAATTAGGTGTTTTGCAACAAGTCTCTTGCTCATGTATTAAAATTATGTTTTAATCCTCCTGCAATCAATGTTTTAACGTTACCACAGCTAAACAAGATTGTACATAGTTCATGTTTGATGTCCCTGGAGAGCTAATAGGGTGGACTGAACGATCGTTGACTTTTTATGTTAATACGCATGCAACATATTAACATTTTAAGAAACTTTAAACATTTCTGAATCAACATTCACACAGAATGCATATGCAAATCACCAAGCTTTTCAACAAAGGCCCATACAACTATAACTTCCTTATTGCTAAACTCAGCTCCTGAGGGAGTTACAGTCCACCCTTATAAAAGCTGGTGACTAAAGCTGCTTTTCCACTATCGTGCCAAACCGTTCTAAGAACACTTCGGTACGGTTACGGTTGTTTCTCCACTTGAGCCTGGAACGGCGCGGCACGATTACAAACCGTTCTCGGCCCGGAATTCTCGGCACGGTTAGACAACCGTGCTGAACTGTGCTGACAGATTCTGTGTGTTGACGTCGCGACTCGGTTGCTAAGCTACCACAGCTGGCTCAGCAGAAGCGCGCTAGTCATCAGACATCCTCAATAAACTACAGTGCATTTAATATAAAATAATGATCCAGGTCTAAACGATACAGTTTGAAAAGGGTTTTAAAACCATAGAGCATCCCTGGTGAATAACTCATCACATTCTAACGAAGATATTTTATTCATTAAAGTTATTATTTTATTGACTTGAATACAGACCTACTTCGCCTGCTGAATGTGAGTTTATTGCACGCAGCGCTGTATTTCACAGCACAAAACTCGCTCTGATTCGGGAGAGACATGCCAACGACTTGCGCTGCTGACTTTTTTTTCCTGCTGCGCATCGAATAAAGCGAATAAAGTCACGCTTTGCATCGTCGATGTCCAAATTCCACAACAACATAACTATATCAATGGAACACGAACTTGCAGACTCTTTTAACAACGAGGAAATAATTGCACTTTTTAATTCAAAGCCAGGACAGCTTGTTAATACCGGCGAGACCACCTGAAGGACGGCGTGTTCGTGTTGTAATGTCGGCCGTTCAAAAGACTTTGCTTGAAAGCTTTACGGAGCGGCACTGTAACTGTCCAAGGTACTGTTGTATGATTTATATTATAGCATATGCACTAATAAACAAGTCAAAAGAATGAATGAATTAAATAAATATGGATTCTTAAATGTCAGTATTGCTTTTACTCAAAAAATATCAATACGTTTTGACAAATGTTTTATAAAAACAAAATGAGCAATTTTCATCATTTCAGCTATAGGCAATTATATGATTCAGTTATACATAAGTTATATGACATTTATGAGGCATGTAACATGTTTCTGTTTTTTTGTGGTGATCTTTAATATAGCTACGCAAATATTTTCTAAAACGTCTAGCAATATTTCGCCTACAGCTTGTTAGTTAATAATGAACACAAAAATTATTATAAAAATAAAAATAAAATGATCAAAATAAAAAGATAATAAAGCAGCATTTTAGTGCTTTATATGCTTTAAATCCTGCAATATATGTGTTGTTTCATATTCGTTTTTTTCACTTGCTGCATTCGTTATTTAATGTTTGAATAGTAAAACAAATAACAGCCATCGCTTAAATGGTTTCATTTTACTATCAAAATGTAGTATATTTTATATCATTATCAACTTTTGATATAAATACGCAGTGTAATTTAATTAATTGTTAAAAATGAAATAATTTATGTGCTGTGTTTTTATTAGTGAAAGTGCCCGCTCACCTTTGACAAGGCCTGTCCAAAATGATATTTTTGCCACTATAATGCAAATGCACTATTATTGTTGTATTATCATTGTTTTTTTTTTCTGTTATGTTCAGAGATTTTAAATATTATTTATTTCCCCTCCAATTATTTTTAATCATCACGTTACATTTTGGTAATTTTCCCTCCAAATAAAATTTAGCCAGAGCTGCGCAACATATAAATAAATAAGGGTGCACATTTAGCACCCCTATTTGATAGAGCGGCATAACAGTGTTTAGTCACATGCTTTTGCTTTTATGAAAAATAAATAAATAAATAGTTTCGGCTCTTATTTAACTTTAATTGAACAAAGGGAGCCGTTTACATTGCGTTACCAAGGCAACTACTAATGCGTTTTGTGTAATGTTTTAAAGAGCTTTGTCGCAGCACGACAGTGGAAAATGAAACCGTATCCGTGCTGTCTGGCCCGGTTTGGCACGGAATGGAACAGTTCTGTTTAAAGAACGATTCAGCACGATAGTGGAAAAGCGGCTTAAGGCTGTGCCCCAGAGAACTCCAGAAGAAAAAGAATGAGAACCGACAGAGACCCCAAATGAGAGACTTGTTCCGTTTAAGCTCAGGACAAGCTTAGGGTCCAGTGAAGAGACTTGAACCCTGGGAAAATGGGTTAACCACATAGATCAGACATTCTCATCTCTAATACCTTTCTTTCCTTTCCGTTGAGAGTCTAGTTAAATATAGTGTGCGGCGAACCCAGAAGTCAACACGACTAGTCCTTTTGCCGCCTCAAAAACTTGAAAAGACAGACTACACCCCACTCCAAGCCTCACAGGAAAAAGAGCTGAACACCATCTAACTACAGTACGTGGGGAACTAGGCTCAAGAGAGGGAGTTCTTCACATCACACAAAAAACGCAAGTAATGCCCTTAGATTACCCCTGAACTGGTGTAAACTATATGTAACCCTAAAGAAACCATAGAAGTGTTAAATTGATTATTTGTGGTTCGCTTGGTTTCGTCTTACAAAATCCAAGCTTTTTCCATCATTACACTCTCACAAATTCTTCCTTTACTCTTCTCTTCAACATGTATGAATGTGTGTTTGTGTTAGGTGTTAGTTTCTGTAAGATTAGTCAATAAAGATTCATTGTATATAAAGAAAGGTGCCTTTGCATATTTATGAATCCAATGCTTTAAACTTCGATCTTGTTACCCTGCTTAAACAAAATTGGGCTTTATTTTTAATAGTAATAGTCGTAGTTGAAGTCAACTGTCCGTTCGAAAGATCGCTGGATCATTAATTTGTCTACATTTAAAGCGTCGTAGTTTTGAAGCTCAGTTCAAATTAATCTTAAATTCACTTTGAGCTAATTCGCTACATAAAGAGTCTCAAAAACAATCTCAAAAGCTAATATGCTGTGCAAATTAGAGCTTTGAATTAAAGAGTATTATCAGTGAAGCAAACTGGAATTTCCAGTTTACATGGATTGTTGCATTGCCAACAGACTGGACAAAATGTTGACAATATCCAAAATTAGAGAAATTCTTAAAAGCTGTAAGGTTCATGTAGTGATGTCTGATGTCAGTTTTGGATGTATTTAGTACATAAATGATTTTGTTTACATGTTTGATGCAATATAGTTGTTACATATATATTTAAATTAAATTTGCACCAGGTAGCTAAAGTAACAAAGTTATATAGCAACTACCTGTCATCCTCAGTTTCCGTAAAACCAATTTTTTCATTGATAATGTTTTAATTAATTAATATCTTTCACTATCATGTTGTTATCATCATTTTGACAGTTGGTGTCAATTCACCTTTCACACCCACTTTCAGTGCAATGTTGTGTATAAGCTCCTTCTGTCACTTTTATCCTAACTTTTCCTCACTTTCCTAATAGTCTCCATTTTACCTCAAGATTACTTTAACTTTTTAACGAAGAACCAAGCGGAAATCACACATCCTTACTCACTATGAAATATCTAAGGGCATACTCACACTATGCTATCTGAACCGTGCCCAGCCGCATTTCCTGGTTCGTTTCACAAGTGTGAGTACTCCGAATCTGGCTCAGGCGCGGTTCATTTGGCCGGCTCTGGCCCGGTTGGAAGAGGTGTGCCAGAGTGCGGTTCGGTTGTAGTGTAAGTGTAAAGCGTGCCTGAGCCCGAAACTGAAGATGCGACGTCACTTTTAAGGGACTGTTTCATATGGATTTATTAATCATTCTTACTTTTTAATGAACCTGAAACTGTCATAGTTTAGACAACCGCGCTTCGGCACGGTTCAAGGCAACTGTGCCTAGTGTTAGTACCCTAAGAAAACATCAGAAGCTAAATTGTACAAGTGGAAAAAAATATGCAGACTATATTTCTATATATATTGTGCTATATTTTGACTATTTTTTATGAAAATATGAGCAATGGTTGTTAACCCTTAAAGACCGAGACAGCCGCCCGCGGCTAAAAATAAGTATTGCTCTTAAATGTTTAATAACTTTTGATCCGCTGATCCGATCCATACAATTCAAAGATTGGCATAAAGAAGAGAATCTCAGCTTTCCAGCGCTTTATCACATAACATTCAGGACTTTCAGTGGCTCCGGAATCAGTGCGGTTACGTCATCAAATTTTGACAACGCTGATTTGACAAAGGAACGCTCGTCACTTGTCTCTCCGGACAAACCAGACATGATATATGGATGCATTGTCCCTCCTCCATGCCCAGATTGGTTCAAACTCGTTCTATCTCAACCAATAAGCTTAGGTTTCGCTTTGTGAACCAACAATCAGCTATTTGAACAACACGGAATGAGAGATAGGCTGCACATTTACGCGCGGCTAAATAAAACGCTAAAAAAAAGTTTTGCATGAAATAATTCTCAAACTAAGTACTTTTGCATGCACAACAGCACAAAAACATGACAAAACAGTGACACAGCAAAGACGAAGTGCTGCTCTTGTTGTTTTCAAAGGACGCAAATAAAGGTTGGGCTGTTTGTCTGCATTGCACGCGAACCATATACATATCCGCAGACAACCATATCCATGCTGGCACATAAAACCTAAGGATGGTCCATATTGAATCTAGTTTAGTTATGTAACTATTTATAGTATAGTAAATATTTATATCTATTTTTTACTGAGGATTTGCACCATGTTTATTTGGACTTTGACGCATTATTTATTATTTTATTATTTTATATTTGTTTATTATAAGTGGTGTTGTTTATGGTAACTAAAAATATATTATTTGGAAAAAAGTCAAATTTGCTTCAGTGTTCTGTTATTTTGTAACATTTTTTTTTCTGTTTAGTTCATTCCCAGAACTTTTGGGCAAATACATTGTCAGTAAATAAATGCATTTTTTCCCCCCATTGAAAAACGCCTTGAAATAACATTGAAATAAATTGCTATAACTTGCTCAGGGAATGGTGTATGTAGACAAAATTTATTGTGAAAGTATAAAACATCATAATATGTATTTCTAAAGAAAGAAAAACAAACTTCATAAGGTTTTGTTTATAATAACTAGAAAATGCCACCTTTTTTAAAAATCGTTTCTGGAAAATTCTGGAATATTTTCTGTCTGTTCATATGTTTTTGGACCAAAAAAAGTTTTAGACTGGACCTTTAAATGATACAGATTGAAACTTCAGGTTCTCCTGTTTAAAATAATATATGACACTTGAGTCTGACTGCTAAAATAAAAATAAAACTGCTTTAAAAAAATAATAATAATATAGGCCCATTAGGTGCCCTCAAAATACCTCTAGGTCTTTAAGGGTTAAAACAAACAATGTTTCCCAAAACCACAAGGGGTAAATCACACTAAATGTTCAATTTTGAGTGAACTGCAGGTCAAAATTTGACAAAAAGTCACAAAAGACGTACCCAGTGTAGGTCCCCAGACGATGCCTGCTGATCGGTCTGTTGGAGTCTTCGCCATCCTCCTCATGTATTTTGCTGTGAGCATTTCCATTAACCGGCTGGAATGAAAGGTTTCTCCGCATACCTCTGGCCGCATGGTGAACTTTAAAACCCAAACCTTCTGTGCTTACTGACCGGCTCAGTCCACGTCCTGAAGATGAACTCGTCCTGTCATCAAGAGGAATCTCAAACGATATTCCATGAGCTGAAGACCTGAGATGAGGAAAAACAAACATTTATATATCTGAAGCACATACAGAGAGTAAGTGATAGAAATTTAGTAGTAGGTACACACCGTTTCTCTTTAGGCCATGTCCCTACACATCCATCCACATATGACATGGAGGACGACCGCCTGATAACTGCTGAAAGAGAAAGAAATAAGCATTAACTTTACCAAAATATCAATTAAATGTTTACAACAAAATTGTATTAAATGTATTCAAGTGTTGCTGTAAATAAGGGCTATTCAAATTCTATAACTGTTGCGTCCATTTTAAAACATAACATATGAATGTGTCTGAATGTAGAAGAAGCCTACTTGAGCTTTGCACTGATTTTGTTGCGCTTTGAAATGCAACATTTGAAGATGTTTGTAAAAAAAAAAGCCACATTGTACAATACAGTGATGTTATGTAGTTTCAAAATACAACATATTAACATTTTATTGTAGAAAAAGCCAATGTGGGTGTCTTAAGGAGCAAAAATACCACATATGGGCTCTTATATGCTGTTGTGTCATCACTTATACTGCAAGTCATATCTCTCTGGCCCTTCATTTGGGATGCTTTTCATGAACTGGCCCCCATGATAAACTAATTAAATAGCCCTGCTGTAAATAAAACCAACTACTAGAGTCATGCTTTAGCAGTTGAGCTACAAGATACACACAAAAATCAACAAAGAGGCCTGCTTGAAAGATAAAATAATGTCTCAAATAATGATTTTCAGAAGTCTTACCTGAGCTATCATTGTTAGGTTGCGACCTAAGAGAGAAAAGAAATTTGAATATAAAACCAGATTTAAAACTCACAATCATTTTCTTTCTGCAAAGCTCACACTAAAGACAAACCTAGATTGCTCAGGACTGCCTGGTCTGTGGATTAGGTTCTGTTTGGTTATGGGAGCCATTTTATTGGACTGGGATGAGTCAGAAGCTATAAAAGAAAAAGAAAAGATATAAACAAACTATAGGTCAATAAATTGCATGACGTACATAAACATGTCACAATATCTATTTTTTGTTGCATGATATATTGCGCCAAAATACAGTATATCGCAATTAACAATATTATTGTCATTTTAAGGCCATTTTATGCCACTCATTATATACGTAATGCCAGAATGACAATACAATATCACTCTGATGCAAGTACACTCTTACAAAAAAAACACATAATATTTTATTCTTAAGAATTTAGCATTTTAACAATTGAATAATTAGGCGTTGGAATCAGAATGTGAAAATGCATTCTAAATAACCAATATTAAATATTAACTAAAAAAGTGCAAGGAAAAAAGTAACAACGCCACCGTCAATAGATAGAGATGTTGCTAGAATTAGTGCGATATATATTGCATCACCAAAAATGATTAGGGTCATGTCCATGTGTTGTGCAATAAGTCGATATATTGATTAATGTGACAGGCCTACTGTACATGTACAGTAAGCATGAAGTCACCCAATGTGAGTGACATTACCTTTGGTATTAACAGTGCGGGGCTGAACAAAAGACGGTTTTACAACTTCACACCACCAGAACAGCTCTGCCATAAACACAAGGTAGTTGCTCTGAAAACACACACATTAAAATAAGTAATTAGATAATTATACAGAACCATACAAACCATACAGAGAAGATCAAGCAGATTCTTATAGAGTTCCCAGTCTTTCATAAACAGCCAATTCAAGGATTTTCAAGGACTTTTTAAAGCACTGTTAAATTCAAATCAAGCACCATTGTAATTCACACCTCCAGCAAATGTAGCACCATGAAAGTACTTAACAATTCACTCACACTTACCATTTACATCATGTGTCATTTTCAAAAAAATAAGACCATTTTAAACCATCATGTTCACAGAAACTCAAAACTGTCAGATTCAAATGCTGTTCCTTAAAAATATTTATAAAACTTGCATTATTTGTCACAGTTCTTGCAGAAAGTTTTAAAGTACTTTCAAGGAGCATGGGAACCCTGCTCTTAAATCAAGACATTTTTACACAATCTCTTATTTAAAAAAAAAAAAATAAGTAAAATGTGGGTGATTTTCTGCTCTTGTAATGCTGCTCTGCAACCGCAAGGTGTCAGTGTTCTATTATAGCCTGTAACGGAGTCCTGAATATTATTTAATACAGCAATGTTGCACACTACACACTGTACATGTAATTTATACTGCATAATGGAATAGTTCACCTCAAACTTTAAATTCTGTCATCATTTACCCATCCTTGTTCATAACCTTCATGAATTAATTTTTTTCTGCACAAAACACATACACACAAAAAAAGATATTTGTTAGAATATAATGGCAGCTGGCACCTATTGACTTTCATAGTAGGGAAAAAAATACTACGGAAGTCAGTGGGTACCAGCTACTATACAAACAGCATGTTCTTTTGTGTTCAGCACAAACTCATAAAGCTTTGAAACTACACAAAGGTGTGTTAATAGTGAGCTCATTTTCATTTTTTGGGTGAACTATCCCTTTAAGTAATAGTAAGGAGGGTCATGTGATCTAAATAGGGCAGCAGTGAAGCCTAGATTATGATCACCATATAGGGGCCACAACATGAAAAGTCACGTTCTGTTGTGACAAGCATATGTTTACTACTGAAATTGAAATTACTATTGGAATTCTGTAATGACAGAGCAAAATAAGCGTTTACCCTAATACAGAGCGGTTATTGAAAGCAACAGTGCAGCAGCCATGAAAAGAGTCTCTTACAGTACATTAGAGGGTGTTCTGACCCAAAAAAAGATAAACAAAGCAACTGGGACAGCCTGACACGAACAGAACAGACCAAGCACTCTCTGCTCAGTTATTCAGTCCTGACACCTTTATTCCGCCATAGTTGGTTAAACTCTGAAAAAGAACTCATTTAGAGCAATCACAACATTTAAAGCCTGACTGATAAAGAACTCTGTATTAGCTTTGTGTTATGCTGAGAACATGTGATTGGTTGAAAGTTTTAAACATGGTTTACATAACAGACCAAACATTCATGAACCCCAGTTTGGAAAAATGTAACACAATTCTTAAAAAAGTATGTTTTGAAGTGTGAGGTAACGGCTGCGCATGGACTGTATTTATCTTGACGAACTGCTTAGCCAATATAACTGTCTGAGGCGATCCACTTGGCAGAGCTTAAACACAAGCACACACACACAAACCATGACTGAGTCTATCCAAACGTTCAGATTTAAAACACGCACTGCTCGTCTTTTCCTTCCTGCATCAGCCTTGCTGAAGTTCCCTCTAATTCTCCAGTAATCACTCATTCATATTAGAGTCAAAAAAAAAAAAAAAGGAAAAGCAGTGGAAAATTACCAGAGAAAGGGCCCACGGTCTGTATCCTGGAAACCATGTAAGATTGCAACAATAAACAAAATGAGAAACACATCCTACTTAATGTGTTGAAATGTCTGAGAACTAGTTAGTGAGCTTTGAAAACTCTGCTTCTATCTATCTATCTATCTATCTATCTATCTATCTATCTATCTATCTATCTATCTATCTATCTATCTATCTATCTATCTGTCTGTCTGTCTGTCTGTCTGTCTGTCTGTCTGTCTGTCTGTCTGTCTGTCTGTCTGTCTTTCAGTCCGTCCATCCATCCATTCATCCATTCATCTATCCATCCATCTTGACTTTATATTATAGGTTAACAAGCAAATAAACCAAAATACCAAATAAAGTGGCCGGTGAGTATATACCATAGGAATTTAGGATCTTAGGCATGTAGACATAATCAAGTTGTTTGGCTGCTGTTCAAACTGAGTGTTAGAATGGGGAAGAAAGGTAATTTAAGTGGCTTTGAACGTGGCAAGGTTGTTGGTGCCAGACGGGCTGGTCTGAGTATTTCAGAAACTGCAGATCTACTGGAATTTTCATGCACAACCATTTCTAGGTTTTACAGAGAATGGTACAGAGAAAATATTCAGTGAGCAGCAGTTCTGTGGGCGCAAATGCCTTGTTAATGTCAAAGGTCAGAGGAGAATGGCCAGACTGGTTCCAGCTGAAAGGCAACGGCAACTCATATAGCCACTCGTTACACCCGAGGTATGCAGAAGAGCATCTCTGAACACACAACACGTCCATCCTTGAGGCAGATGGGCTACAGCAGCAGAAGAACACACCGGTTGCCACTCCTGTCAGCTAAGAACAGGAAACTGAGGCTACGATTCGTTGCCTGGTCTGATGACTCTCAATTTCTGCTGCAACTTTCAGATGGTAGGGTCAGAATTAAGCGTCAACAACATGAAAGCATGGATCCATCCTGCTTTGTATCAATGGTTCAGGCTGGTGGTGATGGTGTAATGGTGTGGGGATATTTTCTTAGCACACCTTGGGCCCATTAGTACTAAATGAGCATTATGTGAACACCACAGCCTACCTGTATAGTTGCTTCTGATCTTCTTCTGATGGCTACTTCCAGCAGGATAATGCACCATGTCATAAAGCACAAATCATCTCAGGCTGGTTTCTTGAACATGACAATAAGTTAATTCATTCATTCATTAATTTTCTTGTCGGCTTAGTCTCTTTATTAATCCGGGGTCGCCACAGCTGAATGAACCGCCAACTTATCCAGCAAGTTTTTACACAGCGGATGCCATGCCCTTCCAGCCACAACCCATCTCTGGGAAACATCCACACACACCATCACACAAACACGGATACACTACGGACAATTTAGCCTACCCAATTCACCTGTACCGCATGTCTTTGGACTGTGGGAGAATCCGGACCACCCTGAGGAAACCCTAGCGAAGGCAGGGAGAACATGCAAACTCCACACAGAAACGCCAACTGACCCAGCGACCTTCTTGCTGTGAGGCGACAGCACTACCTACTGCGCCACTGCGTCACCGACAATGAGTTCACGGTACTCAAATGGCCTCCCCAGTCACCAGACCTCAATCCAATAGAGCTCCTTTGGGATGTAGTGGAATAGGAGATTCACAATATGGATGTGCAGCTGACAAATCTGCAGCAACTGCATGATGCTATCATGTCAACATAGACCAAAATCTCTGAGCAATATTTCCAGTACCTTGTTGAATCTATGCCACAAATGATTAAGACAATTCTGAAAGGAAAAGGGGGTCCAACGGGGAACTAGTAAGGTCTACCTAATAAAGTGGCTGGTGAGTGTGTGAAATTTATTTAGTTAAAACATTCAGTTATTCACAATATTAAACTTCTACTATATTTCTTACCAAATACATAGCATTATAGTATTGGTTATATACTTCTTTTATATATATATATATATATATATATATATATATATATATATATATATATATATATATATATATATATATATATATATATATATATATATATAAACATCAGTGTAATAGCTCCTCACTTTCCTAATAGTCTGCATTCTAACTCAACATTACTTAAGTAGATTATCTCATTTATTTAAGAAAGCATCAGAAGCTAAATCGTACCAGAAAAAAAATAGCCAATTTTCCACTTATTAATCAACTTAATTCAACAATTTCAGAAATAAAATCAGCACATCAACTATATTTCTAACTTATCTTCAAAGTAAATGTCATGCAACACTCGCCATAATGACTACTGCATAGGACTGCACAGATCTCCTCTATAAGCCATGCACCTAGATTCCTGCAAATTGTGCCGGACGAGAGATTTAATTTAGAATTTTTAGTTTGAGGTTGTTCATATGCAAACACATAATGAATAATTACTAAGTAAGAAAAACAAATGCATGAAATTTAAAAACCGCCACAGTATCATATCATAGCATCTCAAGATATCGTTTATTGTTGAAGTCAGAAATATTAACCCTCCTGAATTATTAGCCCCCTATCATTGTATTTGACTTTGTATTTGTAAGTCATTGTATAACAGTGTTTTTTTCCATAGGCAATCAGGAAAAAATATTGCTTAAGAGGGCTAATAATATTGTCCTTAAAATGGTGTTAAAAAATTAATAACTACTTTCATTCTAGCTGAAATAAAACAAACAAGACTTTCTCCAGAAGAAAAAATATGTGAACATTTTTTTTGCTCTGTTAACATCACTTGGGAAATATTTGGAAAAATAAAAAATCACAGGAGGGCGAATAATTTTAACTTCAACTGATCAGATTTAAATCCATCAATCCTTATTTCAGTAAAAACGAGCAAGCGT
Source organism: Danio rerio (assembly GCF_052040795.2). Classification (NCBI taxonomy): domain Eukaryota; kingdom Metazoa; phylum Chordata; class Actinopteri; order Cypriniformes; family Danionidae; genus Danio; species Danio rerio. Next base: position 48,852,654 of record NC_141022.1, on the reverse strand, counting down.
GATATGTCAGAATTACCTTGATAGTGCTGGAGGCGTAGAGCATGTCCTCCAGGGTGAAGTGACAGCAGTTGTTGAAGTTTTCTCTGCAGAACTCCTGGATCAGCTGGAGATTGTACAGGCTGTCAGCCAATGACATCGTTTCTTTGATGCAGATATCTGGACGGGGAGGAAACAAATACATGACAGCCAATGATGTTATGAACTGATCTCAGGGGGCGGAGACAGAGCAAAAGCAGAAGCCAATAGAGTGTGTAAAGGGGGCGGAAACAAAACGTGTGATGTAATTTGTGCAGAATCCTAAAAGAGTCACGGGGTGGGGATGTGTTTATGTTTGAATAACTGCTCCTCTGTTCTCTCTCGAATGCACTCCTACTCGCTCCGTCTGTTGTATTCACTCATTTCTTCTTCCTCCCTCATATACAGACATTTGTTTTAATAAACTATTGATTTTATTCAGAAAGGAGAAAGTTTAGCAAGTTACAAAAACAGCTAACATTAGAAAATGTTGGTCACACTTTCACTGGTTAATGTACATGAACTAAGTATGAACAATACTTGTACAGCATTTATTAATCATTGACTTATGTATTATTAAAATACTAATTCATGCTTGTTAACATTAGCTAATGCTCTGTGAGTAAACATGAACTAACAATGAACAAGCATGAATAAATACTGTAATAAATGAATCGTTCATGTTAGTAAATATATTAAATAACATTAACCAATACAACCTAATGGTAAAGTGTTACAAGTTTCCTATTCAAAATAACTATCATTTTTATTATGGTTTTCTATTCCAAATAAATAAATAAATAAAATAACTCATTTTTACATCTTTCTATTTATTATTAAAGAATCATGAAAATATTTTGAAACTTTGATAATAATAAGAAATGTATGATAAAAATAATAAATGGTTCTTAAACGCCAGTTTGGTATATTATAACAATTTATAAAAGATCATGTGACACTAAAAACTGAATTAATCAAATGTAGCATTGGCATTCCATTAATAGATCACATTTTAAAATACATTATAATTTAAACACTAAAAATTCTAATAATTATTAGCTGCAGGCTTTGTGAGCATAATAAACATCTTTCAAAACCATAACAAAATGTACAAACACCAAACCTTTGAATTGTAGTACAATTACATCATAATTGTACGATTACCTCTCATTCTCATAGTTTTTAGTCTTTAAATGAAATGTAGTACAAATTATTTACTTTAAATCAAGTTTAAGCTATAAAAAGCCCTGCTATTATAACACCTATTCAAGTTTAAAGAGGGACAGAGGTTCTGTGTCCTTCAGGTGACTTGAAATATCTGAATGCTGTTACTGTGCTGTCATGGGGAACTTTAAAGTGAGTTTAGTGTGTAATGCAGTTTTCTTGATACTGTTTGTGCTGTACGTCTGTTATCTACAGGGCCAGGGGCAGAGTATTTGCCTGAGGGTTTATCTGTGTATGAGCCTTTGATAAATGTTTGTACTCTGGGCCTAAAACATTTTGCCAATCCTGGCATGGCCGGTGATGTAAAACAATTTACCAGCCAATTGCTTTTTTTCTGGGCATTAAAATCTTTTTGTAAAACAAGCAGTTTGTTCTACCTCTACAGAAACTCATTTACAAAGTTTTTTAGTTCATTATTGCTTAACCTTCAAGAAAAAAAAGAATAAAAACAAACTTGTTAATGGATTTGTTAACTTAATTAGACTTCACCTGCTTATAAATGAATAAAAAAAATTGAATAATGGTTGCACAATTACTAAACATTATATAAAATGTTTTTTTTTTATATTTATTAGGGGTTCAGGCACAAAGTATCTTTGTATAAGTTGGCATGGGACATTGGCATATCTCAAAAACATGTCTGCCATTATCTTATTAGGTTTAAGTACCCATTAAACAAGGTTAAAGATGGCCAATTAGAATGCAACTTGGTGGTCATGTTCGGTTCATGGTACTAAAGGACTGTAAGAATTTTCAAATAATATGGCCACTAGGGAATGATTTTAAGTTTTTTTGTTTTAGTGTGTAAATAATTGTGTATTACACAAAGCTTTGCACAGCCACCCAAAATACATAACAATTTGACATAAAACCACTGGTGTCACTCAATCAGTTTTATTTTCATTAAAGATTCATCATTTTGCTAGAAATCTACTTATGCAATTGCAAAGTAGTCCCTGGTTTTATTTAAGAATGTGTTTAAGGACTGTAAAACAAAAAAATGTCTCAGAAAATGTGTAAATCAAATGTAGGTCTGTGCACCTAAGCAATCACACCTGTTCTGTATGTGTCAGTCTGTATTTTAGTGTCTGCTTTCTCACTACATTATGTTTATTTTTCAATATGATGTTTGATCCATAATGTTAGATTAAGTATTTTATAAATGAATTGTTTATAAAGACTAATATTAACTGTAAATACCTGAATGAAAAAGTTTGATTAGTTGGTTAAACACACCAACTCATAATTAATCTGTTGTGTTATCTAATGAATTGTCATCTGTCATGTCTCCATGCTTTCAAGGCATCCTCTGAAAGGAGCTCATTCACTAATGAAGCCATGATACAGAATATGTTCTAGACTATTACGTATATGATTGTAGTTCCTAGTAATATTGGCCTAGAAAATAGTAATTTTTAATTGTCTGTCTGTCTTATTTCCATGATTTAACTACAGAAGGCTTGAGCTTTTAATAGCAAAATTATCTTAACTCTTTTTCGAACGTTTTGAACAAAATGTTAATGGTCAAATCCAATTCAATTCATCATGTTAAGCTGAGCTAAAAGTGACCTTGCCAGAACAAGAAATCGGATAAATGGATTTAAAAATGGTTCAACTCAATGAGCGGTTTACTTTAACACTAGGGTGGATGAAGATGACAAAAATTCAATTCAATTCAATTTGCAGTGAATTGCTTTTTAAATTAGAGTTTCAGATAAAATCAGTTACAATTTAAATTTAATTACAAAAAATAATTATCCCAAAACCCAACAACTATTTCTGTTCTGTCACCACTGCATATGAAAGCCTAATGACTCTCTTTGACTATAAATGTAGTCTCACTATATATATATATATATCCTGCACAATTGATATTCATCACATTACACAGAAGACTTTCTCGCAGCAGTACCTTCCAGTGACACAGCGTCAGGACAGTAGAAATGCAGAAGCAAAGCCAGAGCACAGCCATCTGTGTTGTCCTTCAGGATACTGTCCACCGGGGGGACACAAAGAGCTGGATAAGCTTTAGAGTTGTCCCTTCTGTAACGCCCCTGGGAATCACACACAAAAGTGTTGACATGAAATTGTTAAATTGAGTGTTTATACTTATCTGAGAAAACTGAGTCTGTTAAGTGGACACAAATGTATAGAACTCAAAGTTACTTGTGCTGTCCTTAACATTATGATTGGGATAAGGCCACATTTGTTAAGATAAATATGAGGAAATAAAAAAATAAACAAGGAAAACTAAACAAAATTAACTTGATTTTTAATACTTTAAGACAGTAGGGTCTGACTTTTCTTAGACAAAAAGTCTTGTCACTTATGTACAAAATGTACAGTATAGAATAAATAGTAAAGTCAGGTGCAGTGGTAAAAGAATTAATATTGTGTTATTGTGACTCCCATGAGCTTGGGGGACTGCCTGCATACATCTCTGCAATAACTCAAAGAACTTATTAAAAAAGTCATCTGAAATGTCAGAAAGTGTTCCTGCAGGACTCCTAGAGTTCATCAAGATTCTTTGGATTCATCTTTAAGTCCTCCTCCTTCATCTTACCCCAGAAATGCTCAAAAAAGTTCATGTCTGGTGACTGGGCTGGCCAATCCTAGAGCACCTTGACTTTCCTTGCTATCAGGAATTATGATGTGGAGGCTGAAGTATGAGAAGGAGTGATTTCCTGCTGGAGTTATTGCCCTCTTCTGTAGTTTGTAAAGTTATTGGCAGCGCAAATGTCTTGATCCCTCAGGCTGTTGATGTTGCCATTCACTCTGCAGATCTCTTGCATACCCCTATACTGAATGTAACCCCAAACCATGATTTTCCTTCACCAAACTGAATTGATTTCTATGATAATCTTGGGTCCATGCAGGTTCCAATAGGTCTTCTGCAGTATTGATTATTCCTAGGATGTCAAAATCAATTGTAGGTCATAGATTTTTCTCATATCTGGCACCTAAACTCTGGAACAGCCTTCCTAGCACAGTTCGCGAAGCAGACTTTGTCACTTTAAAACTATACACATCTCTTTATTAGCTAGAATATTTACTTCACAACTATGTGAAAATTAATCTGTTCTCTCTTTCAAAAAAAAACATTATAATGAAGTACAATTTGTTAGGATTAACAATTTGTAGAAGATTTGGGTGATCTTAACTTTATGCGTGAGTGACAATGGTCATGAATAATTCACACCTGAGACAAAAGACACTCCCCTGCTCACTCATCAAGGGCATTGAAAGGAATTTCCATCTGCAAAAGCTAGCCCAAAATTTATGCTTGTATGACCATGTATATATAAGTACACCCCTTACAAATCTTTTAAATTCATTATTGTAATAGGAAGCTATACAATATTATATTTGTGCATTTACATTAGATTAGTCAGTCAGTCATGGTATAAAATGTGTTTGCAAACTGTTAAAATAAAAACTCTCTTGTGCATTAATCCAGCGTTTAATAATAATTTCAGTGTGTCAGAGTCATTCAGAAATTATTATTTAATACTGAAGCAGCGTAATGACAAAAGCTTTAGACATAAGAATATTTAAATCAATAAAATATTTGAAGATCTTTTACACACACACACACACACACACACACACACACACACACACACACACACACACATATATATATATATATATTAGGGCTGTAACGATACACCAAACCCACGATTCGATTTGTATCACGATTTTTTTTTTCGTGTGGGGTGGGGAAAAAAAGATTTTTAAAACTATTTTTTATTAAATAAAATTATATCATTTTTGTTTTCTTTGTAACAAAATACTTTTGAAAAACCAAACAGAACTAAACTCCATAGTGTAGATGGTTCAAGCATGTTAAAAATTATTTTTCAATCAAGTTCTCTTACATAGAAAAAGTAAATTATGTAATGGCTACTAGGGATGCTCATTTCGGTTAATTTTGCTAATAGACAACCACCGCTAATTAATCGGTTATTAACGGTTAACTGGTCAGATTACTATTAATTTTATATTAAACAAATTGACGTGTCTATTTTGTGTCTGACACATTAAATATTGCATTTTAAAATACTGATTTATTTTTAAATGCTAGCATATTAATAACAGAACAGAACAACAGAACATCTTCACGCACCTGCAGTGTTTAGCACAGAAGAGCAGAATAATCTAAATAAAATGAATAAAATAAATAGGACTGCCCTAAATTATTTTCATTTAAATAATTAATTTATATTACAAAACGAAAATACTGACTTATTCTTTTTAATAACCGGCATGGGCTGTTTTTTTCCAATCATGTTTTTTCTTCCGTCAAATAAAAATAGCACACTTCCTCAAATTGCCGCTCCACGGAAAAAATATGCATTTATTTAATGCCCCGCTGTTATTATTATAATCACAAAACCTTTTACATTTTAATACAAATCATTATTTCAAAGAATATGTCCTGATGGTTTCCTCTCTCTCCCTCGCGGTTCAAGTGCGCGTGCTGCGTGATGAAAAGACAACAACAACGCGCTCATATGTAGACTTTTTGTAAACAGTTTTGTTGTTTAAATATGCTATTGCATTAATGTGCATACATGCTTTATAAGCCAAAAACAAGGCGCATCTCACTGCCTTTATGTTGACAAGGAAAAAAAAAGAGAAGAAGCGCGGTCCTCTTATGAAACGACTGAATCAGCTGGGTATCGATTGTGCATAAGTGTTGCTGTCTGTGTTGTTACAATTGTAATATTTAATAACATTGTGATATACAGGATTTGTACATTCATACAGCTCTGGATAACTTAAAACAGCAATTAGACCTTCAGAGTGGCATTATGCGTCCTGAAGTAAAGCAAAACGGCTATAAACTCCAGCAAGATAAAGTGATTATATACAGTCATATACCTTTATCTATAAATAAAGTATAACTATAGAGACTGTGTTCATCTTAACTGAAAGCTTCGTCCTGTTTCCTGGCCTCACACATCGCGCACCTGTCAGTCAGCACGTAACGTTAACTCTCAAAGGTTCAAACAGAAAGCGCACAGCAAGGTTACAGAAAAGTTTCCTCTGCAGAGGAGTCGGGGCATCTGGTGAACGCCCATCCCTCTCTGCGCAGCCACATTAACAACAATGCTTTGACAGCACTGGCAATGTTTCTGCCGTTGTCTGTTGTCAAGAGGGGTTAAGTTGGTTTTGTTTTTGATATTCCTGACACATTCAGACAGTCCCTTACTAAGAGCTCTGTGCGAGCTTTTCCGGTTAAACGCTAATTGCGAGGGCTTAAACGGAGCAGTGCTCGTAATGTCAAGCGGAAAAAAGTGTTTCCTCACGTTCTTCTTCAACGAGCTCAACTTTTGCAGGCACGCGTGACGATTTCGATTTTATATCGTGTATCGTTACAGCCCTTTTATATATATATATATATATATATATATATATATATATATATATATATATATATATATATGCAGGGCTCGAAATTAACTTTTTTACTTGGTAGCACCGGTGCTCCCAACTTCAAAAATTTAGGAGCACCAGAAAAAATTCAGGAGCACCCACCAAAAATGGATGAGCACCGCTGTAAATTGTATTTTAAGGAACTAATTGTATTTTAAAACAACATCAATTAGGACTAACAAAAACCTGAAAGATCTAACTAATGCTGAGATGACATTGATATTTGTGTGCAATAATTCCAAAATGTGTATGTCTAATAATTATAGAATATTAATGATGATGAAAATGACAATAATAGTAACAATGAATTGCATTTCTCATCATCATGCTGCCTTGAATGTGCTTGAATGTAAGTTATCTGCTATAAAAAGTGTGTTACTTTATAAAAAATAAATGTATAGTTTGCATCAAACAAAAATGAAGCATTGCAGTAAGAAATATTTATTTTGTACTGCTAAACAGCATATATATGCATGTCAGTTTAATAAATAATATTTCTGCTACAAAACAAACAAAAGATTATAATAAATAATTAAATTTAAGGCTGAAAGCTGCAAAGCAGTCATCAGTAACTAAATAAAAAAAAAATTATACACCTCAAGAAAGAATAGGCAAAACAAAGTAAGTAAAGTCTCACTTCTATCACTCTTTAAAAGTTTTGGTTTCAGTTTGTGTCAATTTAAATGTTCCGTCTGAGCTGATTTTCATTTTTCTGTGTATGTGGAAAAGCAGGCGAGTCAGCCGACCCAATTTATGAGCAGGTTGAGCACCGGCGCAATACCGCTGTTTGTTATGAGACGTAGTTTCAGTGTAAACTTAGTAAAGGCGAGCTTCTTTGGCGACAATATGTACAGTATTAGATTAGAATTTTAGCGGACATTTGCGCTGAACACGCAGTGAATGCAACGCATCGAGATTCGGGCACCTTTTCCGAAAAGTATGTACTCGATTTATCTCAGCTGGCGGATCAATATTCAGCACGTGTCATGATCGCTCTCATCTGCGCCTCAACTTTAGGTGGGGTTTGCACTTTGCAAACCTGTGTGCTTTAAGTTTTCACTCTTTAGCCGTTTGCATTTCCCGTGGCCATAAAAGCTCCCTCCCTGTCATCTAACAGCGGAAAGCCTTGAGTGATTGACAGCTAATATGAACCAATATAGCGGCAGGGAAGAGCGATTCAGCACGTTTAAAAAAAAAATCAAAACAGGTCGCACTAATGCGCCCAAATATATTATGAGGTCGCATCGATTAATTTTCGGGCCCATATGCGACCAAAATGGTCGCAATTTCGAGCCCTGTATATGTGTGTGTGTATGTATATTTCTGTATGTATGTATATATATATCAGCTTGGCGCAAGAGTCGTTTTGAGGCGTTGCGCTACGCTGTTTAAATAGCAAATGCATTAGCGCTCATATGTGCGTCCATAGGCGTTCTGGTCTAAAAAGGAAGGCGTTCTGAGGCGCACCGCTGGCGCGTTGCTATTTTGAGAAACTATAATAGATTTTTCATTAGACCAAAACTAACCCGGTCTAAACTCCGGCGCAGAGTTGCGCCTCGCTTACACACTGCTTAATATGCACAAGAGAGCAATAGGCAAATATCTTTACATATGAAAAAATTAAAATATTAAGGATATATATAGGATATAATAAGAATAGATATAGAATATAAATATAAAGGGTTAAAATATTACAAAACATTATTTTCTAGCCTACATAAATAAAATTTTAAAAAATTATGTTTTCTTCATCTCGGGAGGCTTTTTCAGTTCATTCATAACAATTTGCTTTTGTATAATGTTATTATTATTAGCAGTGTTATTTATTATGTCCATATTTATATTTGTTTTATTTAAAAAGGTTAGATTTGTCCACCTGCAGGTTTTAGATCATATGGGGCACAGCATGTGTTTTAGGATATAACTCTTTCACTAACTTTTTGAGCACACTTCGTTATTGTTGTTCATTTATTCGTTTGCTGGAAATTAGAACTGAATTTAGAAATAGTTTTGAAACAAATATTTGCGCTAACAAACGAAATTAATTATTTATAGACTAATTGATGTCTGTGCATAAAGGTTTCCCTATCCAAGAGTGAAAGTGAAAGTAGTTCCATTATCCCTTATTCTCACGCAGTAGATGCTCTGTTTAACAGTTTTCTGTTAAAAAAAAAACTGTTAACTGTTTGCTAGTGAAATGCTCAGATTTTCCTCTTAGACTTACTTTGCGTCCTGTAAATAGCAAATGTGCTTGGCGCGACGCAGCTGGGTCTTAAAGGGAATGGGAGATGAGACTCTAATTGGTTTATTCTCAAAACACACCTATAACTCATTAAGAAAATAAACTCAACCCTTTTAGAACATGGCGCAAAGCGGATTTTCCCATCCTTAAATTAGCAAAAATGCACTCTGACATGCCCTGAAAGCGTTTGCGCCCTGCGCATGGACCGTCAAAATAGAGCCCTAAATATGTTCTTATGCATTAGTCACTCCAAACCACTTGCAGTTTACTCAAGGCATTGTGCTGAGAATATAAAAACCACATACTATGTAACTTTACCTAAGCATGCATACATTAATGTGCATATTGAAATGTATAGGGATTTATATTAATGTAGTTCATGACTGGGTTCTGTGTTTTATATATTTCATATTTATATATAATCTTATTTTGTAAATAATTTATGTTCTTAATTCCTGGTCGTTAATTGTTTTGTTTGTTTTATTTATTTTACTGTCTGTTTACAGCAATGTTGTAGCACCTTTTCGCCTAAAACAAATTTCCTCTAGGGGACAGAAAGTTTATCCTATCCTATCCTATCGGAGTAGAATACAAAAACCAGTTCAGCAAGTTTTGGCCTTTTCATGTCATTGTTCTTCAGAAGAACAAACAACAGATGGTTATTCCTTGATCACCGTTTCCATTCCTGCTGTTAATTGATGAGTCTAAACAAAATGACTAGGCTTAAAGTAACAGTTTAACTGACTGCAGCATTTGTTCACATTAAAAATTAATTTCCATAATTTCCTCATTTTCATTCAATCATTCATTCATTTTCTTGTCAGCTTAGTCCCTTTATTAATCTGGGTTCGCTACAGCGAAATGAACCACCAACTTATCCAGCACGTTTTTACGCAGTGGATGCCCTTCCAGCCGCAACCCATTTTTGGGAAACATCCACACACACTCATACACTACGGACAATTGAGCCATCCCAAGTCACCTGTACCACATGTCTTTGGACTGTGGGGGAAACCGGAGCACCCGGAGGAAACCCACACAAACGCGGGAGAAACATGCAAACTCCACAGAGAAACACCAACTGAGCCGAGGCTCGAACCAGCGACCCAGTGACCTTCTTGCTGTGAGGCGACAGCACTACCTACTGCGCCACTGCTTACCCTTTCCTGATTTTACCGTTGATTATTACAATGTCAAAATATTGAGTATTGCCGGCGCAATAGCCTAGTGGTTAGTGCGCCGACATATAGTGCAGTAGAGGACATTTCCCAACCCTACCCCCCCCCCCCTCTCTCTCTCTCAAGTTCAAGTTGCTTTATTGGCATGACATTCAGTACAGAAGCACTTCAAATATGAAATATATTACAACCATTGAAAAAATAATAATAATACAAATAGGATATAATGAAAATAAGGGTGTCACGATTTTGATTTAAATTTCGATCTCGAAATCGATCGAAATTTATGCTCAATTTCAATTATCGAATCAAAAAATAGAATCGTCGATGCTGCCACGCCCCCATGTCACGTCAGCTTTGCTTGCCAAGCGGGAAAAAACACGCTTGTTGAAGTGCTTGTTGAAGTGCAGATGCAGGAGACCCGTCGACCAAGGGGGTAGGTTTGCGCTTGACATTGGTGGGGACTGGGGATGGGTGAATACAAACCCCCACACCCCACCAAGAATGAATATTGTATATATATCAATTTATTATTTACCTGCTATTAAAATGTATTATTAAGTAATCCTTTCTTCTTACAATTTATTAAGTTAAATTAAATAGTCATGCGCGTAGCCAAGGGGGTCAGGTGGTTTAAAAGACCAAAAGTTGGATTATTATTATTATGTTTGAATTTATCGTATTATTCAAATGGATAAATTTTCACTGAGGAAGGTTGAATGCGCTGGCCAGTTTGTTATTTGCCTAGGCTTCAGTTTTAAATATTTTTTTTAAATCAAGTTTTAACAGATTTCCCAAAGTAAATTATGATAAAAAATTGTATTTTAAAAATAAGTATATTTACATATTTGAAGAGTTCAGATGCAAAAACCTCTAAATGCCATTTAATATTTTCTTGTAAAATGAGCATTTTTCTCCAACTACTGTGTGTGGACTCAGTGATTTTACTTTTATAGTGACAAATACACTTTTTATTGTCTTTAAAGTGAAATAACTGACAATAAATATACGAGGCTGAGAAAAATTATAATTTTACATGGCATTTAGAGGTTTTGGCATCTGAACTCTTCATTTCTTTATTCTAAGAATTTAAAGTCATAATTTCTAATTCGAAGTATTTTTAATATTTATAAAACTGTAATAAAACTTACAGTTTAAATGTGTAAATAAAGCAATTTGATAAAAATGGTAGGAAATAGTTTTGGTACATCAAAAAGTGTACTTATAATAACTATCCAACAAGATTATCCAGCAAAAAATAGTTCTTAATATTTCACTAAAATGTCATATTTATACCTCAGGTGAATAACTGCAAAAAGGTTGAGTTTTTTTAGAAAACAACCTCTCCTTTCAAAAAACTGGCTACAGGCCTGAAAGTGTCATGTTAAAATAATGTTTATTAACTGATAAAGAGAGTTTAATAAAGACTTTCGTTCATTTTTCGTACAAATTAAACATGTCTCGTAGTATTACTAAAAGATGGAGCACAGGCTGTAGTTTTTCTGACAAATTGTTTCACCTGAACTTGGAGATGTTACTCTAAGAGATTAGGAGAACAGGCAGGGTCATACGTTTACATGTAGGTGTTCATTCTGCAGTTAGTTTTCAGGGAATATTGTTCACAGACTATATCAGTCTGCTTTAACATTAGACTGATTGTAAAAGCGGTGAAAAACACAAGCAATAGCAGCATTATTATGATGGACTCATTCAGTAGCGAACTTGAGTTTATGTGACTTACACTTTTCGTTGAAAAAAGCTCTTTATGTCCACCTTTTTTGCTACCTCCATCCTTACTTGTGTGTGTTACACACCTCACACACATCGGGAAATTCCCCCCGCGCAGTTGTTCAATAAAGTCGCCGGTCTGGAAGTATTTTGGATTTCCATTGAGTTATGTTGACAACGTTCGTGTTGTCGACAAAAAAAAAAAAAAAAAAAAAAAAAACACTGTTTGCAAGCTCTGCAATGTACATAGGGTTGAGCCGATAGACGATGGGCGCATCGCGATCTTCCGCCCCGCCCCCGTTGCAAATCTGCTCGCGAAAACACTCTAATACACACTCAGGCCCTGTTTACACTAATAGGTTTTTGTTTTTAAATGGCACTTTAGAACGACAACGATCCACATCCACACTGGCGTGTAGCATTTCTGAGCAGCCCTTCTTCCTTACTACTGCTGAAAATGCACATCACGTGACCACACAGTCATGCGCTCGAGACAGCGGGTTCAAGCAGTCAGCGGGTCAGTAGACTTCTTCAATCTTTTACTTTCACACTAGTAGTCATTTTAGCGAACAATTCAGATACTGTTGGCTGGTTCCCTTTGGTTGTGCACCTTTTTTACCGACGCCATTATAACGACAGAACACTGCCTATTCACGAGTCCCGCAGAAAAAAAGTGATTGACAGGTGGTAGTTATGAGTGTAACTTACCTTTATTCATTTACTGTATGATTTGTTTATGGGTAAAACAAAGACCATGCAGGTCAGGTAGTTTAAACAGTAGGGTACAAATAATTAATTGGTCATTAATTAATTAATTATTCATAATCGAAAATCGAATCGAACTGTGACTTTAGAACCAAAAATGTAATCGAATCGAGGATTTGGAAGATCGTGACACCCTTAAATAACAAAAAACAATACATTTGATAAATATAACAATAATAATAATGATAATATTAATTATAATAATAAGTTAGTAAGTAATTAAATAAGATATATTAATTTACATTAACCATTTCTTATGGTGTGTAGGGTGTATACATATTTTACAGCTAGTCTAGATGTCAATTAGTCCTCTCCGAGTATATGGTAAAGGTTTTCTGAGTCATTTAAATTAAAAAAATGAAATGATCAATGTTTCAAATTGGGATAAAAATATTTCTCTAGTCGTAGTGTATTTGGGGCAAAACAGAAGGAAGTGTGTTTCATCCTCTATTTGGATTGTGTCATACTGTTTACATAATCTCTGTTCTTTAGGAGTCCAGGATTTTTTATGTCTGCCCTTTTCTATTTCTAAGTCATGATCACAGAGGCGATATTTAGAAAATTTATAAAAAAACATTTAAATAAATTTATTTCTCTCTTTCTTTCTCTCTCTCTCTCTCTCTCTCTCTCTCTCTCTCTCTCTCTCTCTCTCTCTCTCTCTCTATATATATATATATATATATATATATATATATATATATATATATATATATATATTTAAACAAAATAATGTTCAAATTTTATGTATTTGTTTCAAAGAAAAATAATCATGACTTCATCTCCACTTCATTTTGAGCAAGGAAAAACCCTAACTTTGAATCTTCTGTCTTGTTAATAAAAAAGCACGCCAGCATGTAACCACAACAGGATGTAGACGTGACTCATACTGTTAAAAGCGAACCCTTTTTGCTGTTTGCAAATGCTGTTTGGTATTGTAGAGTGCATATGGTGATAGCAAGTTAAATGTTTTTATGAAGATTGGTTTGTACTGTATGTATTCACCATGTTACTGTTAAATGTATAATATCTGAAAGCTTAAAGTTCTAGAATGATGTCATTTGCAGAGGAAGCGCAGATGCAAAGGCAAGTCAACTATTGGTGGTGCCATGTTTTTCATCCCCTCCTTTGTGTGCTTAACCGTGCTGGCACTATGCTTCTAGCAGATGTTCCATCCTGTTGTGGTTACACTTACACTCTCCTAGAAGCATAGTGTCAGCACGGTTAAGCACAGCGAGGAGGGAATGAATAAACACATAAGATTACGTGAGTTTAAGATTTTTTTAAAGTAGTTATTGCAGTTGTTTGAAATATATGTACACAGTAATGGACATTTGAAGAATCAATTTTTAAGTTTCAAAGCAAATCAAAGTTTAAAACTGTTGAATGCGCTTTAAAAGAGTATTTGGATTGATAAAGCTCTTGATTGCAGCTCCATTCTCTATGTGTGGATGTGCCATGTGAATGCTGTGAGAAACAACGCTGCAAGGAATGAATTACTGAGACTGCAGATTAAGAAATTAGTTTGGAAGATTTCAAAGCTGCTCATTTTCAAATACTTTTTGAGGACAATTCGGGTGTGGAACACTGACTATGAGTGAGTATCAAATAATATCCTATATTGCATTATAAAATTATCTGATATAAACATTACATTGATTTTATTGAAAACAGCATAAAGGGATAGTTCAGCTTGAAATGAAAACTTATTCATTAACTCACCCAGTGATTATAAACCTTTATACGTTTTTTCTTCTGTTGAACACAAAAGAAAACATGAAGACACCTGCAAACCTGTTAATATTGACTTCCATAGTGGGCAAAATCAAATACCATAGAAGACAATGGTTACGGGTTTTGAGGTTTCTTTAAAATATCATCATTTGTGTTCAACAGATGAAAGAAAGTCAAACAGGTTTGGAGCAAGTGAATCGTGAGGAAATGATGACAGAATTTTTATTTTGGGGTGAACTATACCTTTAAGGTGATACAACAGGGCAACTTTTTGAGCAATGTTGAGGGAAAAATTTGGAGAGCTGTGTTTATTGGATACTGTCCCCTTGAGAACAACAACATAGGCAACAAAATTTTATTTGGATCCGGTTGCCCTAATTAGTTACCCTGTGTCTAACCTGGTTATCCTTACAGCATCACTGCCCAGAGCAACATTGCTTGCTCTCTAAGTTGCCCTGCTTCATCACCTTTAGTTTTTAGAGACATGAATACGAAGTTTTTCGTGACTCGTGTGTTTACATTATCTTAATAAGCAAGGACTTAATATCAATCTCCACGTAATTTTTGGCATCCTTTGACTTTCGCAGTAAGAGCTGAAGAGAGTATGGTTGGATATCAATAAAATGTTAGTGATTCAGATTCCGATTCCGATTTTTAATCTGGTTGTGGACTGATTTCTGAATGATTCCCAGTTTTGATTCCAATGTACTGTAGTAAATAAAAGGCCCTATTCGTGAAATTCAGATGCATTTTGATAAATATAATTCCTTCAGGACCAGGACAAAGAAGACACCATACTAGTGCAATTTTTACAATTTACGAGAAAAAGAATCTTATTAAAAGTACCAGATCAATTAATTATGAGTTATGAATACTTTATACATGACAATATTCATAATTTTAAAAAAATAGATAATTAAGGCGGTTCATTCTGCTGTGGCGAGCCCAGATTAATAAAGGTACTAAATGAAAACGAATGAATGAAATACTTTTTTTTTTAATTTCCAAAATTGTAGGCCTAAAAACTCAGTTTTTACATTGTACACATAAATATGCTTTTGCTTTTACAAAAAATACAAAAACTAAAATTATAGAACATCGAACATTGGTTGGCATTTCTGTGTGGAGTTTGCATGTTATTTCTGTGTTAGTGTGGGTTTCTTCCTGGTGCTCTAGTTTTCCCTACAGTCCAAAAACATGTGCTATAGGTGAATTGGCCGTAGAGTTTAAGTGTGTATGTAAATGTGAGAGTGTATGTGTTTCGCAGTACTGTATTGCGGCTGCTGGACAACATCCACTGCGTGAAAACATATGTTAAAATGGTTAGTGTTTCATTGCACTGTGGCGACCCCTGAAAAATAAGGGACTAAGCTGAAGGAAAATGAAGGACAATTAATGAATGATTAAAAACATTGTGCAACGGATAAGGAACTCATTGCGCAAAAAAAAAAAAATAATAATAATAATCCAACACATGCAACTCCATCTTCCGTTGTTTTCAAGGCTAAATTTGTCTGTGAATACTGCTTTGAATAGAAAAAAAATATTAAAAGCACATTAAAGACTATACACATTATATAAAACATTCACAAAGCTGTATCTTATGAAAAACATCAATAGATGGCGCAGCATGAGCTTCAGTTTGAAGAGAAAGAAGCAGACCTAAAATGTAATTTGCAGTCAAATATGCATTTAATTTTGCAAAAAAAAAAAAAAGATTAAACATTTTGCTATTGGTAAGAGAACAACAACTACATTATACATTTCTTCTCAACTCCAACTTTAAATCTGTCTCTCCAGAACACTTCAGCAGTGTATCCCGCCCAATTTATGAATGAGCAGAGAGAATGCAGTGTTTAGTTTCACCTCAAGATACGAACAAAAATCAGCCCTGCAGCTGCTCAGCCACATGATCAAATAAAGTTAAACTAAAATCCACAACACTTGTTGTTTGGACCAAAGATGAAAGGAGTCAAGTTTAATTTTTGACTGTTTTAAGTTGAGATTACTAGAAAAGATAATTTGATTTAACAAAAAAAAAATAATAATAAATAAATAAGGGAGGATTTTTTTTACAGTTTAATAATGGCAGCTACAAAAGTATCTTAGGTGATGTTAATTTCTAAGTTAATGCCTAATAGCACATTAAAATCAGAAGTTAACAACTAAAAAAATTCTGTTGTATTTTTCTTATTAACTAACAAATAATTATAATATGTCTGTTTCTCACTGTTCACTTTTCATTCTGTTTAATTATATATTAAATTATAAATTAAGATGTTTACTAACAAGACATTATAGTAAACTGTTACAGTACCTATTGTACTTTATCATTTTTAGCAGTTTAATTTGTTTAAAACATTTCTTTACACATCACAAGTACATTTGTGGGCACAATTATTAGCCCACTTGAGAATTTTTTTTTTATATATTTCTCGTGCTGTTCAAGAGAGCAAAGAACTTTTCATAGTATTTCCTTCAATTTTTTTTTTGTTGATGTTGTTGATGGAGAAGGTCGTAATTATTTTAGTTCAGCTAGAATAAAAGCAGTTTTTACATTTTATTTAAAAACATTAAGGTTTTTCTATAAACAAACCAATTATCCAATAACTTCCTTAATTATCCTAACTTTGCAAGTTAATCTAATTAACCTACTGTAGTTAAGCCTTTAAATTGCAGTTGAAGTTAAATAGTAACATCTTGGAAAATATCTAGTAAAAAATCATGTACTGTCATCATGGCAAAGATAAAAGAATTTAGTTATAAGAAGGTAGTTACTATAATGTTTAGAAATGTGTACTATAGTGTTTTTTTTTTAAATCTTCTCTTCGTTAAACCGAATTTGGGAAATAATTTTAAAACAATTCAAATTTAGGAGGGCTAACATACAATATACAACATCCTTTGGTTATTTTACCCTAAAGTAGCCTTATTTGCAGTTTAAATCATTATTGTGATAATAATGCATATTGTGATAAAAGCTTCAGCAATTAATCACAACAAGTACACTTCCCACATACGTAGGAAACATAATAAGTGGTGTTAAACTTGGAAAATAAGGAAAAACATAATTGTTGTAATCTCACTGGAAAAAAGTTGTGGCTAATCAAATGCTGCTGGGTGTGTGCCTGTCAATGACCCTTTGAGTGATGTCAAGGTAGTGGTTTTGATAAGATTGGGCTGTTCTTCAGTGGGATGTTACCCTAATTGGATTTACATGAGAATAAGGAAATAATGTTTGAGGCTATTATTCAGCTATGCTTAGGTATATATAGATTTACTATATATGGCACCTTCAAAAAAACCATGGTTCACCATAACCTAAATAATTCAGGGAGCTATGGGAACCTTGTAAATCAATATATAATGGATTCATTTATGGTATACTACTACTACTACAAAAAAAAAAAAAAAAAAAAAAATATATATATATATATATATATATATATATATATATATATATATATATATATATATATATATATATATAAATAAATAAAACTACCCGATAAATTACAAGTAATTTGGAGCTAAAATTTTGTGTGGACATTCTTAAAACTTTACACTGCTGATGATCTTAAATATGAAATGTAGGCTTAATAAAAAAATCTAATCAATTAAATCAAATCAAACAAACAAAAACCATACATAATTATTACTTGGATATCAACCTTGACAGCACTCATAAATGCAAAGAGCCTTTAGGTGATATTAATTAATTCATGAAAGATTTTCAAAACTGTCATTGCTACATAAAAATAATGAAAAGATTTCAATATTTGTTTACAAAAACTATTTAAACAAAGCAATTGTCAAAGGCAAAAATCTGTTTACAAAATAAGTAGAATTTGATATATATGTTGATAAATAAATGTGTGCTTAAAGAATATTCTTACCTTTTGAAGAGTGGAGGGTTCATCTGCACCTTTACCATTTTTTTCTTCAGCTAAAATCTCTCGCAGATGTTCATTTACCTATAAAATATAAAATGTAAAATAAACAAATGGAATCAAACCAATTAACACAATTTTCAATATGTATTTTTAATCAGTTTTTATTCACACCAGACTCGTGGTAAAAAAGTGGATTTCTTAATATTTAAGGACTGTACAACATTATTTTACAACCTTTTTAAAACAATGTGGCAGAAGAAATGTGGACTTTTTTGACACTTTAACCAATCAAACACAAAAATCTAAAAAAAAAAAAAAAAAAAATCTATGTTAAAATAAGTTCAGTAAGTGAAATTGTCTTCTGTTATCTAGATTGTAGGTATATGGCTAAGGTAAGTTCAAAAACTGTCCATACTGACCATATTTGGATCAATCGTGAATATTAATGAACTTGGCTCTAGCATGCAGCTTTATAACAATCGCATGATGCATGCATAGGCAAAAATATAATGCTTAATTTGTCCAAAAACTTAAACATAAAAAAGTTAAATATAAATTTAAAAATAACTAAGGGAAGAAAATGATCATTGTTGCCTCACTAGGAAATGTTGTGGCTCATCAAACAGAGCCTGACGCGTGCATATTAATGTTCCAACAGCAACATATCAGTCTTTGTTTTGGCTAGTGATCCCCTCCTGATGCGGCTGCTCATCAGGTCCAGATAACGTAGAACATGACCTAACACCAAGTATGTGCAAATGATGAGGGCATGCTCCGTGAGTCATGCAACAGTCTGTTTTGTGTTTTGACTGGTGTTCTCTGTCTACGGGAGTTTTACACTCATGGATTTTACATGAGAACAAAAAAACAATGGTATCTGAGACTTATGGTTTGCCCATTTCCATATACTGATCTAATATTATTAAACTAAGCCTTTATACCCAGATTTTTCTATAGGGCAACTTTAAAAGATTTAATGGATATTATCACAAGTACTCAATAAGAAAATTCCTAGACAAAGAATTTGTTAAAATGTACCACTTTCTGAGACAAATTGCCTAAAGTAACTTCTGGACAACAGGAGATCAATTCACACTTAATAGGGGCTGTTGATTACAGATGAAAAAGCACATAACTATGCTTGACCACAGTGTTGCAGCAAGAGCCTCTGGTGATAAAACTGAATTACATTGAGTGGATGTAAATATATATTTTTCTAATTGCAGGTGATGGAGTGATGAGGAAAAAAAAATCATAAAAGGGATGAAGGAAAAAGTTTTCATCTGAACATTATAGTGGTTAGACATTCCAAGAAAGGTAAGATCAAAAATGAACAGACAATTAATGTATACCATTAAATAAATACATTATGTGAATGCTATTTTTCATGACATGAGTTGAAATCCAACCTGTTGCAGACCACCATTCTAGATTCGGCATCGTGGATTATTTTGATAAAACTAATAATTCACGCAAAATATTATTTCAATCAGCTCAATTTCCTTTTTTATTTTTTATGTAATATTATAAAACCAAATGATGGAAAAGCTCAAATAAATATGCTTTATTACTGTATGTGCAAACTACATTTGTTTTTTACAGTCTGGCCAAAAACTTCACTGTTTGAATATAAATATGCAAATGCTTAAGAGTTTATAAATGGGTTTTATTGACAAGTAGGCAAGGGAGACAGACTGCTGTTCACACCTATCATTAAAGGATTAGTTCACCCAAAAATCAGCCCATGATTTAATCACCTTGAAAGCATCCTACACTGTAAAAAAAATATTGTATGATCAATTAGTCTTGACAACATATGTAAACTAAGTTAATCATGCTCTAACCTAATTTTATGAGTTACACACGCTGTTTTACATCAGTTTAACATAATAAAAGTTCAATGGATTAAAAAGGATACTTTCATTTAGCTTAAAAATTTAAGGCAACCACGATTTTTAACAGTGTAGGTGTTAGGGCTGTGTATTGGGAAGGGCCTCATGATATGATACATATCTCGATACATGGGTCACGATACAATATATCACACAATATATTGCAATACAATAAATATTGTGATATATTGCAATAGTTTGTATTAGTATGTGTGTCATATTATATTGACAACTTGATCAAATCAGCAGACAAATTAAAATTCCAATTCCAATTAATTTTCTATCCATTTCAATTCATTAGAACTGCACAGTGTGATTAAACAGTGAACTCACTCAAAAATGTATTAAATGCATATTGCTATTAAACACTTAACTAAAATGTATATGCCACTAAAGTCACATATAAATTAAAAAAACAATTTAAAAACTAAAGCAAGTAAAAAAAAAATTAAAATGCATCAAGTAAACATAAAACTGGAACACAGTGCTCTAATACGCGATAAACTATTAGACATTGACAGTGCTACTGACAGCATCGTGAACATTTTGCTGTGAAAACTGGTCGCACATAGATAAATTGATGGCATGCACGAAACATTTTGCATGCAACATGCCGGCCAGCTGTGCTGCTACGGTCATGTTTGACGCGTTGTCTGTTACAACGACAGGTCCTTCCATTTTATGTCCCATTTCTCATATGCAGTTTTCAGTAACTTTGCAATGTTAGTTGAGGTAGACGAACGCGTGTAGTTTGAAGCAGTGTAGTTTGCTTCAAGAGATTTTGGTTGAGGTCGCAGAACAGCTAATTCATCTTCGTGGTGTCTTGTTAAGTGATGATGCAAGTTCGTAGTTCCTGAATATTTTAAGATAGATTTGCAAAGCTTACAAATGGCATTTTTGTCTAATTCAGTACACTGGTATAGTGTTAAAACCAAAGTAGAGCCACACGTCAGCTCTAAAAGCTGGAGGCGCCTTTATATTTTCAACCATGCTCACTCTTGCTTACCGATATGTCTGATACCATACTACTTAGCGTTTTGTTAATAGCGAGTTACCAACATCTACTGGAGCAGAGGAGGAGGTTGTTCGGCCCAACTTGAATCGATACTTCAGGTTGGACTATCGATACACTATTGTGAAAGGAATTATCGCGATAGTTAGATATATCGATATTTATATATAGATATAGGTGTAAATGACAAAAATCTCATTCTGGACATTCTGCTTATTACACATGTTAATACCAGGTGTAAACAGGGCCTAAAATATCTTGAGATGTGCTGGAGGAGACAATGGACACTAGGGTTGGGCGATGCTGACCAATTTGGCATTGTATGATGTCTAATGTGAAACATCGCGATGGATGATGGCATCGTCGTCATAGGCAGGGGTGGGAGTGGTTGATGTTGTTAATTATCAATTAATAACTAACAAATTAATTAATGGTAGTCTACCGTTTTCACTACCTGACCCACATGGTCTTTGCTTTACACATAACAAACCATAAATAAATAAAGTTACACACAAATTACCACCTGTCAATCACTTTTTTTCCGCGGGACTCTGGCATGAATAGGCAGTGATCAGTATCGGTATAATGGCTTTTTCCCACAGCTGGTGGAGGAGACAAGAGTTCACTGTAATTTGTATTGTGATTGATGATAACCTCCTTATTTTATTATTATTATGAGAAAATAATAACAAGTAAAGACGCTAGGGCTCGTATCGCATATACGCCCGAAGCTTTATCTCTACGACCTCAAACTATATTTGGAAGCATTTCTGCGAGTACATACATTTTCACTGTTTTCACTGCAAAATCCTCACCGCGTACGCGGATTTAGGAGACATTTATGCAGAATGCATCTTTGCACCTAAAAAACACCAAACGCAGAGCTCAGGAACAGATTAAAACAGTTGTTATGTGAACTTGCTGAAGTAAAAAAAAGCCTGCAATGCTTGCCCCGCCTTTGTGCTCTTCTTATTGGCCCACTGCTCTAGAACTGAACATGACTGATTGGTTAATATCAGCTGTCAATCACTCAATCAATGCCTTCTGCCTTCAGATGACAGGAGCTACAACCGCGAAAATGTGAAATGCTGAAGATGAGAGAATGAAAATAACACTGACAGATTTTGTTTTAGAAAACACCTAAAGTTACTAATAAAGGCACATTTAGTAAAGTCTGTGGAACAGGGTTTGCAGGTAACTGCGTTTGAAACTAAATCTATACATTTTAAGCGAAAGAGGTACTGAACACAACTCATGAAAAGACCGTTATTGCTATTACAAATAATAAGTTATATATCAATATAAATGTAGGGCAGGGCGATGGATAGCGATGCCGGCTCAGCATTGTGAAGTTTGTCAGCCATCGGCGATGGACGATGGCATCGTCTATCGGCCCAACCCTAGTGGACACCCAGAGATTGAGGAAAATGAAAGCTCTCCCATGTTTAGTATAAGATCATGGCCAAAAAAAGGCAACTGTACACAGAAATAAACTTTGCAACATTGCATAAAGTTTTCAGAACAATACCATGAAAAATCCACAATATAATAAAAGTTAAAGATTTTCCTTGAGATGCTTACAATGCACTTTAACTTTAAAAGTGCAATAAAAGATCTTTAAAAATGCTAAAGTTAGTCTATTAGCACCAAAAACCTACATCCCACCCTGCAAATCAGGATTAGGGCTGTGCAATTAATCGAAAATCCAGTTTTGATTTCGATTTTGGCTTCTAACGATTATGAAAAACCATTAATCAAGATTATTCCATCATATACTGCCTGCTTTCCAGTTCCACTTGAAATTCCTAAAAGCATGCTGTAACCGTAACGTTTGCAGCACGGGATGCGCATCATTCATTGATGTACGTTCGAATCATTCATATTTTTTAAAAGCGCGAAAAAGAGCATGTTGGTGTGTGTGTGTGTGTGCCGCACTTAGCCTCGAACAGGCTCGGAGACGAGCAGAGCACACACATCTAACGCCATCTTAATGTGAGCGCTTTAATGGTCAAATACATGCACATTTGTGTCAGAGCGCAGTGGTTAGTGATTATTCATATTAACCCTCATTTATGTAATAAACAAACAAGTTGAGAATCAAAAGACACGTAAAAGTGAAACCATATATCAGAGCCGCATTATTCTTAAAGTGAAAGCATGCAATATTCCTGCTGCTGACTGTTTTTATTATTAATCAAACAACAAAAATCCCTCACGGCTCTTGACTAAAGGACTTTTGTAGCTAAAGCTTTTTCTTACAGTGAAGATGCTTAAAGCACAGTTTAAACATAACAGATTTAATAACTCATTTCTAATTACTGATTTATTTTATCTTTGCAATGATGACGGCACATAATATTTTACTAGATGTTTTTCAAGATACTAGTATTCAGCTTTAAGTGACATTTAAAGGCTTAATTAGGGTAATTAGGCAAGTCATTGTATAACAGTAGTTTCTTTTGCAGACAATCAAAACTATATATTGCTTTAGTGGGCTAATAATATTGAGCTATTAAAATGGGTTTCAAAATATTTAAACCTGCTTTTATTCTAGCTGAAATAAAACAAATAACATTTTCTCCAGGAGAAAAAATATTATAGAAAATACTGTGAAAAATTATCTGTAAAACATATTTTGGGAAATATTTATATTTAAAAAAAATTCACAGAAGGAGAATAATTTTGACTTCAACTGATAATGACCAAAATAATCGTGATTATGATTTTTCCCATAATCGAGCAGCTCTAATCAGCATCCAAAGCTATGCCTCCTGAATGCATAAATGTGTACTAATATATATTTCATGTAGCATTCACCCAAGAAAAAAACTTGACTTAATCCTTCCTGCACGAACAGGGTGTGCAGATGTATACAATTCCATATTTTGATGGGCAGGTTGGTCAGGATGACAGAACATTTTGATTGGACAAACTTTTCTTGGTCCTACACCTTCCACAAAATATTAAAATACATATAAATTTATTTGGACAACTTATTTTAATGATTGTTTTTACAATGTGAAGAAACTTTCGACCAAAGAAAAAAATTGTTTCTGAAAACATCCACCTATTTCACTTTTGATATAGCACACCTTAAAGACATTCAAATGTGTTCAATTTGTGTGTAAAAATGAAGCCCTTTTTATAATTTCAGGTTGATAAATATTTGCATTGTCATCCTAGAATAAGGCTAGGGTTTGTGTATTGTTTTAGGCAGAATTAAAAAAAAAATCCTTCACAAACATAAAAAGCCAAAAACAAATTAATCACTGCAATCCAATTATATACTCTTAAGAATTTACATTATTCCAAACAAGTGTTTTGGTCAGGCAGTGCATATTGCAATTGATTAATTCAATGTATTTATTTATCATTTCAGTGGTGACAATGAGTCAAAAGAAAACATTGCCTCATCGAGTAGAGGAGTGGACAAAACAGCAAGTTCGTTACTGGTTAACTGAAATAATAAAAGTAGGAAAACAATATGCAGACAAGTTATATGATGAAGCCGTATCAGGGGAATCACTAATTTGCTTTCAACCCAGTGATCTGCATTATCTTGGAATTAAGTATGGTGACGCGGTTATTATTATCAAACATTTAGATAAATATAGAAAGCATGATGACCCAGACTTTACATCTCCCGAAAATTCCCAAACAGAAGAAGAGGACATGCTGGACAAAAATGAGAAAATCCAAGACACTTCAACAGATCGAACAAAAACATCCAAACACAGAGCTAAAAAAAATAAAAAAACATCAAGCAAAACAAAAAAAACCACAAACACTCAAGCACTAAATTTGAATCAAGATTCAATGGATATTTTAACAAGTACTCAAAAAGATGATTCCAAGCCAAAAAATGCATCAAATCTGATCACGTCCCAAGACAAAACGCCTATGGAATCTTCTAGCCAACAGGATGCCACCTCAACCTTTAAAGAAAACAAAACAAGAGAGCCCCCTGATCTTAAAACACTGGTGATCAATGCAGACAAGAAAGAAAAAGTTGGACAACACTCATGTAGTCTCTATCCATTTGATCAGAGCTCTGCTTCTCATCGATACATTCAAAACTACACTTTACCACCAGAGACTGGACCCGGTAATTTGATTGATCCAGTTCATGAGTATAAGTTTATGGGCAGAACAGATGATATGACTGTGATGAAGAAAAAGTTCAATAAAGAGGTGTTTCGCTTTGCTGCTGGCTGCATGAACAGCCGCACTAATGGAACCATCCACTTTGGTGTAGCTGACTCTAAAGATTCACAATATGTTCATGGAGAGATTATTGGGGTCAGTGTTAATAACAAGGACACCATCATTGATCACTTTAATCTGGGCATTAAACACTACTTTGAAGAACATTCAGAAAAAGCAAAGGCGTGCATCAGACAACCACGCTTTGTAGAAGTTCTCTGTCCTGACAGTACTCTATCTGGAAAATATATCATAGAGGTCGATGTTGTTCCATCCCACAGCATAGTTGATGGAAAACTATTTTACATCCAGACTCTGGATGAAGAAAATCAATGGAAAAAGAGCAAAGGAAAGTCACTATTCATCAGAGATGGTGCAGCAACCAGAGATATCAATAAAATGGGTAATCAAAAAGACATGCATTATGAATTGACACGAATAAATGAACAAGTAAATATTCTAGACATAAGGAGAAAAAGGGCGGAAAAGAAGCCTGGGAGCAAAGAAACATCAAATCAAGGAGAAAAGTTGAAGAAACTGTTGACATGTGGAGGAAACAGACTGGATCATTATGATTACTATGTCATCGTAACAAATAAAAGTCACCCTGAACAACTCCAGCACCTTGAGTTTATGACAACCTTAAAATTGTTCTGTGTGCTGGACTATGATTCTATCTCTGAAGTTAGTGGATCCTGCTACAATTACAGAAAAATTAGAGTTGCAAACCTTCACACACCAAGTCAGTTCCATGGGGACCCAGGAACAGTTGTGAAAAATCTCAACTTGTACAAACAAACAAGCTGGGTATTCTGTAACGGCAGAGAAGATCTCAAGAAAGCATCTGACAAACCACTCAATCCAAGTGAATGGTTGATACATAAAGCAGGAGAAGTTCAAAACATGATCTCATTTCACTGCAACCCAGACACTCTTCCTAGAGGACGATTCTTAGTCATATTTCTTCTCCTCTCCACCGTTGAGGCCATGAATGACCCAATTTTTGACACTTTCATGTCATTTTATAAAAACCTTGGTGGTACAGAAAACATATTAACCATTTGCACTTCAGATGTTTCCTTTAAAAAATGGAGGGATTTTATTCAAGCCAGATGTGAACATGACATCAGTCAACAAAGCATATATGATCTGGAGCTCAGTGAAATCAATGGGACGATACTGAAACTGGGACAGAACAAGCAACATGCACAGAGAATTCTTCCATCTGCAGAGGGCAGTTCAGTTATTCTCCAACAGAAAGATGAAGACCTCATGGCTTCTCTTGAAGTCCTTTGTGAAAATGAGTGTGAGAATGTATTTGATGAGAACAGTTTGGAATTTCAGGAATTCCAAATTAAAACAGAAGCTGAATTCTACAGAGGTGACAAAGTCAAATGGTGGAATTTTTACTTCTCAGAAAAAAATGCAGCAAAACCATTCATACAACGGGACAAATTTGATCAACTCAAACGTATAATTGAGTCTAAAACCAAAAATCCAGCAAGCACATGTGTTATGGTGAACCTTTTCCATCATCCTGGTTGTGGGGGAACCACTTTAGCCATGCATGTAATGTGGAATCTGAGAAAATATTTCCGTTGTGCTGTTCTGAAAGACAACACAGTTTCTAAACTTGACATAGCACAACAAGTTGCCTACTTGGTATTGTGTGGAAAGAACGAGACTTCACATCCAACGCCAGTACTTTTATTAGTAGATGACTCTGAAGAGACGGAAAATACAGTGGAACTTCAACACTGCACAAGGAAAACACTTGAGGACATCTCTCCAAATGCACTCGTAATTGTTCTAAATTGCTTGCGATCAAACACCCCAAAGGTGAGATACTCAAATAGTGTCATTGAGAGTCAGTTTATCACAGCAACACTATCTAAAGAAGAAATGAATGCATTTGAGACAAAACTAAAGGAACTGCAAGAAACACATGAAAAACCAGAAAATTTTTACAGTTTCATGATCATGAAATCAAACTTCAGTCAGGAGTATGTCACCAATGTAGCTCGTAATATTCTCAAAGACACTGACATTGAAAAAAAACAAGCACAACTCCTCTCAATCCTGGCATTACTGAACTCTTATGTGGCTGAATCAGCCATTTCTGTGTCACTCTGTGAGGAATTTCTGGGCATTCAAAAAAAATTATGGGGGAAAAAAACAGTTTTGGATGAAATGGAACCACAGTCATGCTTGCTAATTGAGTTTGAAGCTGAAGAAGGTGGAGTGTACAAAGCAATCCGCTTTGTTCATCAACGAATTGCAACACAGTGTGTCAAGGAGCTAGAGGAGAGACATGAAATCCCAAGATCTGACATAGTGCACAACTTGCTGCATTGTGACATGTTCTTTAAAACTGGAATAGGAAAAGACAACCTCATGCAGTTAGTAAAAACTATGCTAATTACTCGACAACGCAAGACAGAAGGTGACGAGAAAGACACACTTTTCTCACCTTTGATTGAGGACATATATACACAGAATGATTGTCAACGAAAGATCCAAGACATCTTTACAGAGGCATCAAGACGATTTGATAATGATTTTGTAATTCCTCAAGCTTTGGCAAGACATTTCTATCTGCAAGCAAAGAACTTTTCTCAAGCAAAGGATTGGGCAAACAAAGCTAAAAACATCAAAGAGAATTCATACACTCTTGATACAGTTGGGCAGGTCTACAGAAGTGAGCTAAAACACCAAATTGATTGCAACAAGCAAGACAAATTCACCCTCACACCAGATGACCTACAAGAATATCTGAATCTAGCTGATGCAGCAATAAAAGCTTTTCAAAAAGCCCAAATCTTGGCTAAGATAGACGAAACACCTAATCTGGAAGAGACACTTCATAGGAAACCAAACACCTACAACATATCTGGATACATGAGCGAGATTGACACTGCAATGATAGTCTTTGACATTGTTTGGGGCCTGCCGTTGTTTAATGAAGGGGATTCAATGAAAAATTATTATATTCAGCAGTTCTTCAGAGGTAAAATATTTATAGTTAACATTCCAATAGTCCAAAATGACACCAACAAAAGGCTGGTTGATATTCTTAAGAAGTATGAACCATTCCTTGTGTCTTTGAAGATGCAAGTAGACAAAGCCTTTAGTTTCCTAGAAGATTTTTTTACTTACACAAGAGAAAAAGTCATTGTTGACAAAGAAAAGCAGTTTAAGAACCGGGAAAAGCTATCTGATCACTTCAAAAAATATATCTCCCTGTTTTGCCCTTCACAAAAGGAGAGACTAAACGAGAAACAGAGTAAACCGAAACTCAGCATGAACATGGAAATTGAAGAATATCGTACATTCTTGTTGGAAAATAGGGCAAACAACTTCCCAAGAATTCTTCAGTTTCTGGAATTCAGAAAAAACATGATCGAGGATATTGTTGAGAAACACTCATTTATCTATAAGAATTGCATAACCAAGACTCTCAGGGACAAAACAAACCATTTGCTTGCACACATAATTCTCAAGCTGAATAAACCAAGTTCACGATTTGCAAAAACCCAAACAGAACTCATTGATCTTCTGAAGGAACTTTTGCAAGAAGCTGGAACACAGCATCCACATCCAGAGCCTTACTTCCTTGCTGTATTGTTGCTGTGGCCAGGAAAACATGTCACTGACCGCCGAATAACTACATATGTGGAAACCCAAAAAAAATCCTCTAGAAAGCAATTCTCACACATTTTTAGAGTCAGAAACCCAATCGCCTACTTCTATCTAGGAAAATCTGATGCAATTGAACGACTAGTTCCCAAAGCCAGCCTTGACATCGACTTTGTTAATGTGCGAGATCGTAATGTTCTATGGCAAACTGCGGACATTTTCAAGGAGCAGGCTATAAAAGACAAACTTCTCAGGGTTAATGGCATAATGGAGCAGGGTGAGCTTTATGCTCAATATGGAAACCTCTGCATCCCTGTACGCCCCACATACCTTGGAGGACTCAGAGGTGGTCATAGCACAGAGAGGGTGACTTTCTACATTGGATTTGCTATTGATGGTCCACTTGCCTATGACATTCAATATGCAGACATGAGAGCTGATACATAATCAACTGTCAGTCATCTACTGAGAAAAGAGACAGAGAGAAGAGTTTTTTTCTTACATTCTATATAAAACTATTTTTCTTTTTTTTTCTTTTACCATTTCTCCAAATGTATCAGGTGTGTTAGACATTTATTTTGAAAATATGTATACATTTATCAGCCTGATTTTTGGCATATCTTATATACTATTTATAGCAAAAACAGAGAGTCATAAGCAAATAACATTTGTCAGGTTGTCTAGTTAATAATTTGTATTATATCTGTATATACATGTATCTGTTTCCATAATTAGTTTCAGTGACATTTGTTTGATACTGAAGAACCAAAAAATCTAAGATAAATGGAAAAAATGGAATCCCAATCCCAAATGCAAGACAAAAATGGAATTTGAGATTTACAAGTTGAAATGTACTGTACAATAAATCAAAGTGTGAAAAAAAAGAGTTGCTCTTATTATTTGTTTTTTATCTACAGTGCTCACAATGCTTGATAACAATTATCTTTTAATTAGCCATATAAATACTCATCAGAAATAGGTGAAAATAATCAATGTGTGATGATATAAAAAGATCAAACCTTTACTGTATGAAAAGTGTTTTGAATGATATATTGAGGAGCCAGTTTTGTTTACCATACCTCACAAACATTTACATTTAGTCATTTAGACATATGGCTGCACTTCATCTTTAAACAAACACTGGGGCGGTATGACGCCATTCCTTTTCTTGCTCACCAGCTGACCGCCTTCCTTCATGTAGATGGCTTTTTTTGGTTTCTCTGGTAGCTTGACACATACATCGCGCACTTGAGACACAGAGGGGAATTGACAGCAACAACGGGAATGACCGGGGAAGAACGGTTCCAGAAAGCGGGTAAGACAAAAACAAAAGCCAAAAAATAAAATAAACAACAAATTAACAAGGTGAGAATGTGGTAAAATCAGAAAACGTGGTAAAAATTAGGCTGCCGTAAAGGCTTTTGTTTTCTGGATTGCTTTTGAAAACACTGCGGTTGGGTTTAGGGAAGAGGGTGGGCGAGTCAATCAGTGCTATTTAAAACGCTATTGGTTAGGTTTAGGGAAGAAAAAGGATGGGGGGATCGGTCGGTTGGTCGGTTGATCAGTCAGTCAGTCTACAGCGGCCTCTGGTGGATTTAAGTGAGAACATCAGGCATGAATGGCACTCGCGAGAGAAATTTGAGATCTAAAAAAGCATACACAGCGGCCTCTGGTGGATTCACAAAAAAAAAAAAAAAAAAAAATGCAAAACAGCTTACCTTCTTGGAAGAATTATGGTCTCTCCGGAAATGTATATAGGGGTACGTAACCAGAATGAGCCTGGGTTAGGGCTCTGCAATTAATCTAAAATCCGGTTTTGATTTTGATTTTGGCTTCTAACGATTATGAAAAACCATTAATCGAGATAAACGATTAATCCATCATTTACCTCCCCCTTTCCAGTTGTACACATTTGTTGCTCTGCAAAGCTCAGTTCCACGTGAAAATGACTAAAAGCATGTACTGTAATGTAAGTTTTGCAGCACGGGATGCGCATCATTCATATTTTTAAAAGCGCGAAAGAGCACATGCTGTTGTGTGTGTCCGTGCCGTGCTTAGCCTCGGACAGGCTCGGAGATGAGCAGAGAACACACATCTAATGCTATCTTAATGTGAGCGCTTTAATGGTCAAATACATGCACATTTGTGTCAGAGTGCAGTGGTTAGTGATTATTCATATTAACCCTCATTTGTGTAATAAACAAACAAGTTGAGAATCAAAAGACACGTAAAAGTGAAACCATATATCAGAGCCGCATTATTCTTAAAGTGAAAGCGTGCAATATTCTTGCTGCTGACTGTTTTTATTATTAATCAAACAACAAAAAACCCTCACGGCTCTTGACTTAAGGACTTTGTAGCTAAAGTTTTTTCTTACAGTGAAGATGCTTAAAGCACAGTTTAAACGGATTCATTTTATCTTTGCAATGATGACGGCACATAATATTTTACTAGATATTTTTCAAGCTGATATTTTGCAAAGAATTCACATACTTTTTTATTATTTGAATAATCATTTCAGATCAAATGTACAAGCAGTACAGTATATGACTTCTTGAACACTCCTAATAAACATAAATGTTGTTTGAGAGGATTCTCTAGAGGAAAAAATACTTTGCTCTCAACCAAAAGAAAAGGTAAATATTCAGCTTCAAGGCAATGCTGAAACTTCAAACAGCATGCATTCAACAGTCAGAAATAGATGAAACATACAAACAAAAAAACTTTTGAAATGAATCGTTATCAAGCCTGTCTTGATCCACAAGACAGTGAACAAAAAGACTGAAAAGACTGGAAAAGCTGACCCAGTCAAAAAGACAAAAAAGGTGGCACTGGAACTAAACAAGAGCAGAGAGACCCCAAGAGCAAGATGTTTTACAGAGAAGAACCACCTGCATGATGGTGTTTCCAATCATGTTGCTATAAACTGAACCTGCAGAAACACAAATGCAACTGACACACCCAAGCAGGAAACAAAACAGTGTAGACACAAACAAGGACTCGTTTCTACAGTATGTCATTTTTGAGGCTAATAATAATGAAGCTAATAATTCAGACTTATGTTGTAAGGTCTTTAAATAACATCTTTATACTACAAGGCTGTCAAATCAACATCCAAGTTTGACAAACTTACCTTTCAGTTATCAGTAGGTAAAAATATTGCTTAAACAAAGGCTTACTGCCCCAGAAAATCTTAATCCATGAGAGTTACTGTATAATACAAAGATATAAAAAATTTAATTGGCTAAATATGAAAGATTCTATGCATTAATTTTTTTTTTTGAGTTCTTTCTAGAAACACCAGTTGTTTGAAAGACAGAAATTTCAATACACGTCAGATTAATAAATTCTATGGGACACTACAAATGTAAAGGTGAAAAACGAAAACACCCGTTTGTTTATTGTTTTATACACCTACAAAAAATGCGTCTAAACTAGTTTGCCTTTAAACTGAGCTAAGGGTGGGGTTTGCATTGTGTGCAGACAGTGTTTTTACAGTATGCACAACACTGATTTAAAAATAATAATAATAATTTTTAGTAATAATAACAATATAATAATAGAAATTGCATGATAAAAACAAGCATAACAGAGCAAATAATCACAGAAAAAATATTTCCCATTTGATGCAAATTAAAAGGTCAAGATGCAAATTAAAACCTGCCAAAACCTGTACAAACATATTTGCATTATGACAATGACTTCATTGTGTGCAGCCACTGATCCGGCTGTATAAAGCTCCCTGCTTTAAAGATCGACAAGCAGAAAAAGCGCTTTAACAACCAAGAACAGAAAGGCTTTAGGTGAGTTCTATCAATTCTTTCTCTGATGTTTTGTTAACAACCCTATTTAGTGTCAGCACTATTTTATAACTATTAATTTAACAAATTTTTTACAACAACTAAATGGTTGTATATACAAGGTTCTATGCTTACATTTAAGCTTGCATTCCTAATGTAAAAAATTAAAGAGCACTTTCAAAAAATTTAGGTGTACCTTCTGATCAATAAGAAAATTCAGACTGCCTTTTTTGAAGTACTATTTCACTCCCTAAATTGAGGTTGATTTTATTTACTTTGTAATGACATTTTTTTTATAACTTCATTTAATGTATTTCATCTTATGTCCAAAATCAAAGTGTTTATTTATAGGATTTTTAAAAACGTTTCTAAAAACAAAAGATTACAGACCAGATAAAGCATGTATTAACACAACTAATTGACATTACAGAGTTGGCAAAATCACATGTGGCATGTAATTAAAAATTAGAAATTCATGTTGCAATTAAACATAAAAGTTTAATCCAGAAATATGAAATTATCAAAGAACTCATCAAAAATGATACCTAACAATTTTTATTGTTGGTTACAATGCCTTCAGTCACTGTGTCAGATTATGCGATTTTGACATTTTCACATGACTTCTACAATTAATATTTTATCATCAAAAAGCCACATACATTACAAATGTCTCTGTAATTTACTACTGAGTGTTTCCCACAGATGGCAGTTTTCTGCATTAATGTGTGTGTTCCAGTTTGTGTTTTCAAAATGAAATTTTTTTTTTCATTCTGGGTAAGAAAAAGGCGATTTTGAAGTTCAATAAGTGGTTTTCAAGCAACGACTGTAAACAAAACAGTAAACAGCCAGTTTAAAGATACACTTATATAAAATTACCCACACCCCATTTTGAACACGAGTTATTTATTAGTTTACATGGTAGTTTCAGTACCCACTCAAGAGGTTGCAGAAAAGCCTCAGCTATCGGTTGCCAACATTTATCTTTTTATTCTGTCATGGTAGTCCAGTAACACAGGAAAGCATACTGTTGCAACAACTCAAAAGCTTCAAGTTTCAAGTATACTTTTGTTTATGTAGCACATTTAAAACAGCCACAAAACTGACCAAAGTGCTTTTAACATCATAAAAACTAGAAATACAAAGAGATGTTAAAAAATATATATAAATTAGATAAATAAATAAAAACACAAATAAGACATGAAACTAGAAAAATAAAATTCCAAACAATGTGGGTTAAAACATAGTGGGTTTTTAAAAGTGGCTAAAAGTTAAGCTAGGGGAAACTGGCAGGTCATTGCAAAGGCAAGGCCCAATCACTGAGGAGGCACAATCACCTCTACTCAGTGTAATTAAAAGAAGGTTCTTAAAGAGGAATACTAAAGTAGCAATTCAAATAAGAAAAAATAAGTGCTTGAGAGTGCAGAGATTTAAAAACAGTCAGTGAAGGGCCTTTAGGTGTTAAGTGATGTGATCCCTCTTTTTCTTTTTTTAAAAGGATTCCAGTGGCAGCGTTCTGGACTGAGAGCAAGCAATTTTAGGTTAAAAATGTCACAGTATATAAAGAGTAGCAGTAATAAAGATGTGATGTGATAAAAGCTTGTATTGCCCTCTTCAAAGTCTTGTTGGTAAGAAAGTGTTCTGAGCGGTAGAAAACAGTAAAGATTTGTTTGTCGCATTTAAGAGAGTTATCTGAAAGAACTTATAGATTCCTGTGAGGACTTATAATCTGATATAGGTCCTAGGTCAAAATGGAAAGCTCTTGTATTTTCTAATGGGCTGAAAAAAAAAATCACCACAAAGCTTTCTCTTTCGTTTTGCTACTTTAAAAGCTGTGTAGGGATCAACTGTAAAATTAGATGTTTGTAATTGATATCTATTAATAGCAAACTTATTCAGTTATTTGTAATTTTAAAATAAGTTTTACCTTAATAAACTCTTATCTTTAGAGAAGATACCATCGGAAACCATCCTCAACTTAATCACCTTCATGTTTCATTCTTACGCACTTCATTTATTGTTCATTTAGTGTGTTTAGTGTGTCTATAATACAGCGATAGGCTCTACAAATCAGACAATCTCACTAATCCTTCAGATTTGGCCAGATAATAAACTCCTTCAAAATTTGTATAATTCATTTCAACAATCTTTGATTGTTAATTATTGCCACAGTGAGATTTTGTGGCTGGTGTACTATTAAAGGAGGTATTTATCTGACACTCACCTTAAGTGAGAAGTGACCAAAATCTAAATAGTAATATAAATAATATTTATGTTAATATTTGAAACAAATCAAAGTAATATCACTACAGCGGTTTATACGGAAGAGATTATTTGCTCCTATTGGCTAACATCACCTATCTGACAAAACTTATGGATGACGGAGGATAAAATTAAACATGCTAGAGTGAGCAGTCACAGATGTGGCATTGGTAGTTATGCACTATGACACTCTACACAAGAAGAAACAACTGAATCTTTTGTCTCAATGCCAATTTATCATTGACAAATCCCCACAACACCCTATGTCAAAACTTACCTAAATCTGGTCAAAATCATTTAATCCGATTAAATCCACCAGCAGGTGGCGACAACTCTTAATGAGGTTGTCACTGAGCCTAAGAGCTTGTTTTTTCCCAATAACAAAACCAGTTTTGAAGCAATTGTTCTGATTTGTTTGGTACTATATTTGTGGTTGAAATGCAGCCAAACATATAGGCTATATATTCTGTCAATTACAGTTTTTCAGAGTATTTCATATTATAGGATCATAAGTATTTTAGGGGAAGCAGTTGCGCAGTAGGTAGTGCTGTCGCCTCACAACAAGAAGGTCGCTGGGTCGCTGGTTCGAGCCTCGGCTTAGTTGGCATTGCTGTGTGGAGTTTGCATGTTCTCCCTGTGTTCGCGTGGGTTTCCACCTGGTGCTCCGGTTTCCCCCACAGTCCAAAGACATGAGGTACAGGTGAATTGGGTAGGCTAAATTGTCCGTAGTGTATGAGTGTGTGCGTGTGGATGTTTCCCAGAGACGGGTTGTGGCTGCAAGGGGATGCGCTG
This sequence comes from Danio rerio, assembly GCF_052040795.2. NCBI lineage: Eukaryota > Metazoa > Chordata > Actinopteri > Cypriniformes > Danionidae > Danio > Danio rerio. The sequence goes on along the minus strand of NC_141022.1, from coordinate 48,816,845 downwards.
CATAAAAAATTGCTGGATAAGTTGGCGGTTCATTCAGCTGTGGCAACCCCAGATTAATTAAGGGACTAAGCAGACAAGAAAATGAATGAATGAAAGTATTTTATAGGACATCAGAATCTGCAAAAATCTGAGTGTAATCTGTTTTTGTTAACAAATTATATTTTTAAAAGTTATTTAATGAACCGTCTAACTTTTGAGACTTCAGTCATTGTTTGGATACTTTTAAAGCTGGAAGCATTAATAACTATAAACATCTGCAAGCTAGGAATGCTTACAGATTATGCATATAGCAATGGCATGTTCTCCGCTGCCCAAAGAAGAAACCCCTTCACTTTACAAGTGATAACATAATGAGCGACGCAGACATAGCAACGCAGTTGTAAAACTGAGATCACTTGCACTCGGAAAGGTAATGAATAATGGATATACTGTATCAGACTTATTTATTGAGTTACCAGCTAGCACTTTTTTTTTTTTTTTGGTATATTGTTGGCAGATTTTATTTGATGGAGATACAAAAATTACACATATTTTACCCATGTTGTCCGAAGATTAATCTCTGATAAATATCATGCATCACAAGTATTATTTAAAAATAAATCTTACTTAATTAATACCAATTAATTAAACTATTTTATTTTTACCTTCACTTTCAGCTAAACTGCTGTTTTTTAATGTTTTTTTTGTTGTTGTTGTTGTTTTCAGTTGCAGTTATGAGTCAAAAAACAACCTTTCCACTACAAGTGGAGGAATGGACAAAAGATGACGTTTATCACTGGTTAACTAAAGTGGTTAAAGTAGATAAAAATTATGCAAAACAGATATATGATGGAGACGTATCTGGAGAAGAACTGGTTTACTATAAGCGAGAGGATCTGCTTGACCTTGGCATTAAGCATGGTCCAGCTGTTAAGATTATCAATCTATTAAAGGAGTTAAAACAGCATAACAAACCTGACTCTGCATCTCCTGAATATTCCCAAACAATGCAAGAAGAGGACAAGTCAGCAATTGAAGAAATCCAAAACATTTCAACACATCAACCACAAAGACATACAGCTAAAAAATCTACGGAAAAATCTGAAAAAAATAGACATTCCAAAAGTAGTCAAGTAACAAACATTGGGGATGATTCTTTGAGATTAAGAACAGATAATGCGGATTCCAAGCCAAAAGAATCATTAGACTCTTCACAAGATAAAAAGCCTAAACAATCTTCCAGCCATTCAGCCTCCAAAGAAACTAAACAAAAAGAGTCAGCAAAAATGAAAACATCGGTCATCAAAGCAAATAGCCTAATTCATAAAAACAAAACAGATTCTGCATCTCCTGAACATTCCCAAACACTCCAAGATGAGGACAAACTGGACAAAACTGAGAAAATCCAAAACACTTCAACAGGTCAAACACAGATATCTACAAAGACAGGTAAGAAATCTACGAGAAAATCAAGCAAAAAAAGAAAATCTAAGAGTCAGACATTAAACATTGATAAAGAATCAACAGATTTGACCCCAAGTGCTCAAAAAGATGATTGCCAGAAAAAAAAAGAATTAAAACTGTTACCATCTCAAGAAGAAAAACTTGGAAGTTCCAGTCAACAGGAAGTCAATTCAAACTCCAAAGAATCTGAACCAAGACAGTCTCTTGACTTTAAACTGTTGGACAGCAATGCAGACAAAACAACTGAAATAGACAGGAGCACAAGGAAACCTGGACAACACTCATGTAGTCTCTATCCATTTGATCAGAGCTCTGCTTCTCATCGATACATTCAAAACTACACTTTACCACCAGAGACTGGACCTGGTAATCTGATTGATCCAGTTCATGAGTATAAGTTCTTGGGCAGAACAGATGACATTCATACAATAAAAAAGGCCTTCAACAAAAAGGTATTCAGATTTTCTGCTGGATGCATGAACAGTCGCACAAACGGAACCATCCACTGCGGTGTTGCAGATTCCAAAACTTCTGAATATGCCCATGGTGAGATTATTGGGGTAACTGTTAATAACAAGGACACCATCATTGATCACTTTAATCAGGGCATTAAACACTACTTCGAACAACATTCAGAAGAAGCAAAGGCGTGCATCAGACAACCACGCTTTGTAGAAGTTCTCTGTCCTGACGGCACACTCTCTGGCAAATACATAATAGAGGTGGATGTTGTTCCATCCCACAGCATAGTTGATGGAAAACTATTTTACATCCAGACTCTGGATAAAGAATGGAAAAAGAGCAAAGAAAAATCACTTTTCATCAGAGAGGGAGCATCAACCCGTGATATTTGTAAAATTGGTAATCTGAGAGACCTGCAATCTGAATTAGCTCGAGTAAATACAAAAGTCAATGTTCTGGACAACAGGAGGAAAGAGGCTGAAAAGAGACCTGAAAGCAAAAGAACATCAAATCAAGGGGAAAAGCTGAAGAATCTGCTGACATGTGGAGGAAACAGACTGGATCATTATGATTATTTCATCATTGTAACAAACAAAAGTCACCCTGAACAGCTGCAGCATCTTCAGTTCATGACAACCTTAAAATTGTTCTGTGTGCTGGACTTTGATCCAGATTCGGTAGTAAATGGATCCTGCCACAACTACAGAGATGTCCGAGTTGCAAACCTTCACACACCAAGTCAGTTCCATGGGGATCCAGGAACTATTGTGAAAAATCTCAACTTGTACAAACAAACAAGCTGGGTATTCTGTAACGGCAGAAAAGACCTCAATACAGAACCAGACCGACCACTCAAACCAAGTGAATGGCTAAAACAGAAAGCAGGAGAGGTACAAGACATGATCTCATTCCTCTGCAACCCAGACACTCTTCCTAGAGGACGATTCTTAGTCATATTTCTTCTCCTCTCCACGGTTGAGGCCATGAATGACCCAATGTTTGACACTTTTATGTCATTTTATAAAAACCTTGGTGGTACAGAAAACATAGCAACCATTTGCACTTCAGTAGATTCCTTTAATAAATGGAGAGATTATATTCAGTCCAGATGTGAACATGACATCAGTCAGCAGAGTATATATGATCTGGAGCTCAGTGAAATCAATGGGACGATACTGAAACTGGGACAGAACAAGCAAAACGCACAGAGACTTCTTCCATCTGCAGAGGGCAGTTCAGTGATACTTCAAAAGAAAGATGAAGACCTCATGACATCCCTTGATGTCCTCTGTGAAAATGAATGTGAAAATGAATATGACGAGAGCTCTGCAGAATTTGAAGAGTTCAAAATTAATACAGAGTCTGAGTTCTACAGGGGAGGCAAAGTCAAATGGTGGAACTTTTACTTCTCAGAGCAACCTGCAGCAAAACCGTTCATAAAGAGAGACAAACACTCAAAACTAGAGAAAACTATCAGATCTCAAATCAAAGATCCCACAAGTACTTGTGTCATGGTGAATCTGTTTCATCATCCCGGCTGTGGCGGCACCACCATGGCCATGCATGTGATGTGGAATCTCAGAAAAGAATTCAGATGTGCAGTGTTAAAAGACAACTCTGTTCCAAAGGAAGAAGTGGCCAAACATGTTGCTCATTTGATTAAATGTGGAAAAAATGAAAATTCTTTAAAAACCCCAGTCCTCATATTAGTGGAAGATTCAGAAGAAACAGAAAACACACAAGAACTACAGAACTCCTTGAGGAAAATCATAGGAGAAACAGGTGCATTTGTCATCATCTTAAACTGCATACGTACAAAAACTCCGAAATTAAGATACAACAACAGTGTTATTGAGACCGAGTTCATTACTGCAGGACTGTCTGACAAAGAAAAACAAGCTTTTGAAACAAAGCTTAAAGAACTTCAAGAAACAAATTCTTTCACAACTGAGAATTTCTACAGTTTCATGATCATGAAAACTAATTTCGACCCCATGTATGTTGAAAATGTTGCAACTAACATACTAAAGGATTTTGGAGTTGAAACCAAACAAGCACACCTCTTCTGCATGCTGGCTTTACTTAATTCATATGTGCCTGAACCAGCAATCTCAAGATCTTTATGTGAAGATTTTCTGGGCATTAAAACTGCACTGTGGGGAAGAGAATCAGTGCTGGAGAAAATGGAGCCCTACTCCTGTTTGCTGATTGAATTTGGGGCAGAGGAATATGGAGGATTCAAAGCAATTCGCTTTGTTCACCAGCACCTTGCAACAGAATGTGTGAAACAACTAGAAGAGACATACAACTGCTCCAGGGCTGACACTGTGCTTGACATGTTGCATTGTGATGTGCTTTTCAGAACTTTTGCAGTGAAAGATGTTTTTGTTCAATCGATAAAAAGCATGTTGATCACTCGTCACCGCAAGACAGAAGACAAAGAGAAGGATACACTGTTTTCTCCACTGATAGAGGACATCAACTCAAGACAGAATGGTCTGAAAAAGATTCAAGAAATCTTTACTGCAGCTTTGCAGAGGTTTGATAAAGACTTCACAATTCCTCAAGCTCTAGCAAGACATTTGTACCTTAATGAAAAGAACTTTGCTGAAGCTAAAAAATGGGCAAACAGTGCAAAAGCCATCAAAGAAAATTCCTACACTGTAGACACAGTTGGACAAGTCTCAAAAAGTGAATTAAAACATAAACTTGAGTGTAAAAAAACAGAAGACAAACAATACACAGCTGAAGACTTGAGGGATTATCTTGAATTAGCAAGCACAGCAACCAAAGCTTTTAGAAAAGCTCAAAGCCTGGCAAAGACAGATGATGTTCTTGAAACCGAAGAGAAACTTTACAAAAAGTTGAGCCCATATAATATATCTGGCTACATGGGTGAAATTGACACAGCCATGATTGTTTTTGACGTGATAAAAAAACTGCCATTGTTTAAGAAAGACGATCCAATGAAAGATCGTTACATCCAGAGCTTCCTCAAAGGAAATCTGTCCTGTGCAAACATCCCAATTTCCCATAATGAATCCAATGATGCATTGGTTTTAGTTCTTCTGGACTATGAAGTCTTTCTGGCATCTTTAAAATCACAAGTAAAAGAGGCATTTGACTTCCTTGAAATTTACTTCACTTACATGAGAGAAAAGGGGGTGGATGATGGGAAAGACATAAAGAATCACAAAAAGATCTCTACACAATATCAAAATTACATCTCATTATTCTGCACCTCAGCAGAAGAAAAGCAAAAAGAGAGAAAGCAAAAACCTAAACTAAGTTTGAACATGGAGATTGAAGAGTGCCGAATGTTTCTAGAGGAAAAAAGGGCAGATACATTCCCTGGCCTTCTCCAGTTTTTAGAGCACAGGAAAGAAACAGTAGAAATGATTGCTGAGAAATATTCATTCATACATGAGAAATCTGTCATTAAAACTACAAAAGACAAAACAAATCATCTGCTTGCACATATCATACTTAAGCTGATTTCCCCAAAGTCAAAGCTGGCAAAATCCCTTGAGGACCTATATAAGCTATTAGAGGAAATTCTCCAAGAAGCTGGTACACAGCTTCAATACCCAGAGCCGTTCTATCTTGCCATACTTTTGCTCTGGCCAGAAAAAAATGTCTGCCCAGAAAAAAATGTCAACAGCACTAGAATAAAGTTTTATGTTGATAAAATTAGAAGTTCAGCAAGAAAACAACTCTCCCACATGTACAAAACAAGATCACCCATTCCACACTTCTTTCTGGGACAATCTTCTGGGATACAGAGGCTGGTGACAAAAGTTTCTCTTGACAGATCTAGAAGTAGTGTTAGAGAACGCAATCTTCTTTGGCAACGAGCAGAAATCTTTAAGGAACCCTTTATTAAAAAAACACTCCTCAGAGTTAATGGTACTATTGAGCAAGGTGAGGTCTTCACAGAGTATGGAAATCTTAAAATCCCTGTTCGTCCTGCATTTCTTGGTGGAGTGAGAAGCGGCTACAGCACTGAGAAAGTGTCCTTCTACATTGGCTTTGCCATGGATGGACCACTTGCTTATGACATTCAATATGAAGACGATCAATAGATATATATGATGTATAACAGTGGTGTGTAGAAACACAATTTTTCTCTTGAACACTATTATATTATACTGAAATTCTATTAAATCAATTTTACTCTATTTGTTTAACACTGTAGTGAAAATAGTTTACTTATAACTGTATACAGTATGACATTTAGGGTGTACTCACACTAGGCATGGTTTTCTCAAACCGTGCCTAAGCTTGATTGTCCCCCTTCCCCTCTCCCCGCACTCGCATTGCATTTTTTGCCTTCCCAACCAGAGCACACTTACATCATCAATGACACAACTGTTCAGTTTGACAGAAGAGAAGTGCTCTCACTCCATACAATGGAGATTGCTTTAGTTATATTGTTTTGTTTTGTTTTGTTTTGATATGCAGTGACACAGTCAAATCTTTTGCTGAACAGGTCCACAACTTTTGATGCTCATAAATGTTCATGAAAGTCATCGTGATGCACATATTAGGAGGTTTGCTTAAGGTGCAACTGACGTGTAGTGAGTGGTTTTCTTCATTAATAAACTATGACAGTTCGTGTTCATTGAAAAGTAAGAATGATTATTAAATCTATATGAAACAGTCCCTTAAAAGTGATGCCGCCTTTTCAGTTTTATGCTCGGGCTCGCTTTGCAAGCATAGCGTGCCAAAGCCCAATCGAACAGCGCTCTGGCACACCTCTTCTAACCGGGCCAGGGCCGGCCAACTGAACCATGCCTGAGCTGAATTCCGAGCACTCACACTTGTCAAACAAACCAGGAGATGGGGTTCAAACATGCCTGGGCACTGTTCAGATAGCCTAGTGTGAGTACACCCATAGACCAGATGTAGACCTTACATTTAAAAGTCTTTGCATTATACTCAATTCTCATCGTTATTAAAAAACAAGTAACTGTAGTGACCACATTTTGCCTGACTACACAATTACTGATTGTTCTTTTTGGATATGCAAAAAATTTTGACAAATGATTTAGTGATTATGAATTGAACATGACCTCAAATAAACATGTATACTGATTTGATCTGCTGGTATTGACTTGTGGAAAACATAGACAATGTAGAGTGCAATTTACATAGACAACTCACACCTAAACTCTTAAGTGTAACATTTGAAGGAACAGTTCTCCTAAAAGCAAAAAATTCCACCTTTGTTTATTTAGTTTAGAGGCTGGGCTTTTGTTGATCCAAACTTGCATCTTCATTTGGTTTCATAAAAAGTTTGAAATTACAGATGAGCAAATAATGACTAAATGGTGTTAATGCATGCAGAATTACAAAACAAAAAAATAATTGAAGCTCTCTGTGCAATCTGCTCAACAGCATATTGTAAGATATTGTACAGGTGTAAAATATTTCCGGCCAATTTGACTCAGAAAAAGCACATTTTGAAATTTACTCTAAAATGTATACAATATTGTTAGGTGAGCTATGGGATCTCACCTTGTTGATCCATGTTGTCACAGCCTCTTCAGCATCATAAGGAAAGTCTTCCTCGGGAAGGAAAGGAGTGAATTTCTGGATGCAGCTCAGAACTCGCTCTACGCTGACCATTTCAACGGTGTAGGCCATCATTAACGTGTCAATCATTGCCAAGTGAGAGCTCTAAAATGACGAGAGAAAAAAAAGACATCACAAAGTATTGACACCATGTTTCATCCTAGTAATACTCACCACAAAATGTAAATGGGTCATAATCTGCATGAAGCACAAATGACATTTCAAACGTATTGAGATAGATACACAAGGCTTCTACAGGTTTCACAAAGTCAAATTTAAGACTTTAAGACCTTTTTAAGACCACAAAGAATGAAATTTCAGATTTATTTAGGGCTAAATGCTAAGGATTTTTTAATGGGCTAGCAAAAAAAAAAAAAAAGTACTTGCCCCATCAAAAAAATTCTCATTAGCCATTTCTAAGCCACATATTTTAAATAATTTATCAAAACAAGCAGATCCTGGTTGTATGCATAAATATTATTCAACACAACTTTAAAAAACTCTTTAAAAACTAATTGTATGGACAACAGACTGTTATAATCTTGGTTTAAAATAGTTTTGCTAAAAGTAATTGAGATGTATTGTTTGTAATTGGATGTGTGTTGGATCAATTGGGTAGCTTTAGATCAACAAAATAAGACCAGTTTAAAATTATTTAAGACCTACAAGACAACATTTCGGTGAATCTAAGACTTTTTAAAGAGCTAAAATTTAGCTTTTCAAATGTAAGACATTTAAAGGCTTTTTTAAGACCCTGCAGATTCCCAGGATACAACAATACTGATTAACCATTACTGCACATATCTTAGCCAAATGTGTGTGCTTGAACATTTGATGGTCTGTTGTTATATCTTGAACTACCACTGTCCATACTACTAAATACGGACTGTTTATACAGTATCTGCTTTGTCACTTTGACCACCAGAGGGCGCTATGCTATTAAAGTTGAATAGCATGAGAAACTGAATGTAATATTGTACACACATAGAGGTTCCAGGCATATTATTTGTATTTTTATTATATAAATCTATACATCAAAAAGGCTGGATGTAACTATTTATGCACAAACTTTTAGTGCAAAAGCCGGATAGTGTATTAACAATCATTAAAATCTAATTCATATTGTTTTAAGATTTTAAAAGCATCATAATGCATAAATCTAAATTAAATTGATCTCAAGACATTTAAAGCCAAGTAGCATCTATATTAAAATTGTAAAGTTGCTATTTTCAGGGGCTGCAGAAGAGCCTTAACATTCAAGAGGGAAAAAATTGTTTCTTATCAGTGCATTCAGCCTTTGGAAAGTATTTAGTTTAGCCCATCCAATCTTAAAACAGATTAATGAGATTTCAGAAAATCCCCTTACTTAAATCCTCAGATTGTCTCCAGAATTGGTGCAAAAAGCTGATCAAAATTTGCGATCACAAAAACAACTTAAAAATCATCTTAACCTGAAGGACATTTATACGCATCTATGCTATATAATACTTTTAGCAAAAATTACTCCGAAAACAAAATGTTAGTTTGCTACTTGTTAAAATAATGCTTGTTCAAACACACTACAACTCTATTAAGACAAGGTCAACATGTGAACAACCACTCTGTCTCGCCTGCTTTCCTCTGGAAATGGTGGAGGAACGCCTGACCAAAACTCCATCTTGTACTCTCCTTATGCCATTTGCCAATGTAAAAAACACTTAATTACAATAGCAATAGCAGTACATCATTACTTGTGTATTTGTCGGCTAGGCAAATCCCATATGACTTTGGCTTGCAATTCAAAATTATGTTGTTTCTATTATTATTTCTAACTGCAACTTTAAACAGCATCAAGCAAAGTGGTAAAATAGTCTACAGGCGCTGACTGGCCTAAAGTCTCTTGGACCAGCACTAAAGAAAGTGCAGATTTCTGATTAGTAACAAAAATCCTTAAGCTACTAAAATGAACATATAACAGTTTAATCCAAGGAGATCAGCAAGCTTAGGCTTTTCACCATGCCTGAATAACGAATTTAGGCCTGGCCAAGATTAAACCCAAACATGCTGTATAAATCAATTTCAGAAGAAACACGTTATGCCAAGTATGTGCTTTTTTACTCCAACTGACAGTTTGCTTGATAAAAGTTAAAAACTCAGTGGGGCATAGGCACAGCTAGTGTTTTTTAGCCGATGATAAACTTCTGATAAAAGGTTAATGTGACCTTTTTTTAACATTTTATAAGGTTTCTTTTACAGAATTAATGTTGTAATGTAAGGACCTACTCACACTATGCTATCCGAACCGTGGCCAGGCCCGTTTCCCGGATCGTTTGAGAAGTGTGGGTGCGCTTAATCGGGTTCAGGTACGATTCATTTGGCCGGCCCTGGCCCGGTTGGAAGAGGTGAGCCTGAGCGCGGTTCACTTGGGCTCTGGCGCAGTACGCTTGTGTGTGAGTGCAAAACACGCCTAAACCCGAAACTGAAAGCAAGACATGACTTTTAAGGGACTGCTTGAAATGGATTTATTAATCATTCCTAACGTTAAATGAACGAAAACTGTCATAGTTTATTAAAGACGCAAACCCCTCACTACACGACAGCTGCGCACCTTCAGTAAACCTCCTAATTCCTGGAGCATGATGGCTTTATGATTGCTTATGAGCGTCAAAAGTGGCTGATCTGTTTGCCGAAATATTTGACTGTGTGCCACCGTATCCCAAACGACTATAACAATATAACTAGAGAAATCTCCACTGTGCTGAGCGAGAGCGCTTCTCTAATGAACAGTGCAGTTCGGTTCGGTTACGATTATCATACCATTGATTCGGTTCAATTCAATATCTCGGTGCATCACGGTGCATTGACGATGCTTTCCATACACAGTGTTATATTTTGGGGGGAGGCTATAACAAGCTGTCTGTATAAACACACAGACACACAGGACCACACTTTCTTTCATTCACACACATACACAAACATAGACAGCAACAAACACACACACACACGCATACACACACACACACACACACACACACTTAAGCCCTCACAATATGCATTTAGCCGGGAGAGCTCGCACTGAGCAGAGCACAAAAAAAAAAAAAGTAAAAAATAAGCACTTTTCCGACGGTCCCCTACTGAGAGCTCCGCTCCGCGCAAGCTCTCTCAGCTAAACGCATATTGCAAGTGCTTAAAGAGATCAGTGGTCGTAATGTCGAGTGAAAAAAAAGAAAAAGACAGCTGTGACACATAACCAGCTTTGTCTTTTTGCAGGAAACACACTTTAGATCTTTTTAGGGTGAGAGGTTTTTGAGTTATTGCTGCTATAACTGAATGTGTCAGGAATATCGAAAACAAAACCAACTTAACCGCGCTCATTTCTGGTGCCCCCTGGATTTACAGTGTTTTCCTACACTGCCTATGCCACGGGCCGGCCCTGAGTTGGCTGATGAGTGTTGTAAATCCAGGCGCTCACCTCCCTCGCAACAGAGCGCTTAGGAGATAAATGACGTCAGTGCATAATAAACGGTTATGATTATTACTGAACCAATACCAAATTGTCCGCGTCTGCATCGCGGTGCACTGAAAAAACAATAAATTTTGACAGCCCTAGGGACAAGCGTTTTTTTGGCCTGGTTCAAGGCAACTGTATAGTGTGAGAACACCCTCAGTTTCGGGCTCTGGCGCATTTTGCACTCACACACAAGTGTACTGCGCCAAAGCCCAAGTGAACCACGCTGAATCAGCACACTCACACTTCTCAAAGGATCCGGGAAACGGGCCTGGGCACGGTTCGGATAGCATAGTGTAAGTAGGCCCTTAGAAGTTTAAACATAAAACAACAGAGGAAATGTTAGCGCCGTCAGTAGCAGCAGGCTAGTGCAGAAACTCCATTGAAAATACTGGGGTAAAATAAATGTTCATATTTCAAAGACATGGCAGGGAAAAATGGAATTTAATGCAGTGCTTTTTTTTCCAGTCTCAGACCCACTTTACATCGTATATCAATCAGGCAGTAAAGATCACAGGTTTTTTTTTATGAAATCAGATCTTAAACATGGCGATTTTGTTAAGGAAAGACAAATCCCCAGAAGTGCTTTGGCTGGCTGACTTAAAATTAAAAGGTTGTGTGCACTGAGAATACAAAAACAAAGCTTTTGCTATGAACACTAACAGATGACAAGCATTTTTAGCTTTACTGTCTGTCTTAGAGATACCAAAAGTCCAAGAAGCTTACCAAGCATTATCGCCAGGGTCCAAAAACATTCCCTTTATTCCAACCAAACATTTTGCATATTAGTATGGAGTTATCACGTGCTGCTTGTGTATACTGTCATTTTGTAAGATATAGGTATATAGGTAAATAAGATGTAAGCTAGTGAAATAGATTCTGCCATAGTGACTGTCAAAATGATAGGTGAAAAATGATGCTTTTATAGACAACCTAGGAAAATGGGCAAGATCTTATTTTTTCTGTTTCTTACTAACCTTTAAGTGACTAACTAATTGTGTAACAAACGGCTATCCTAAGGTAAACGCATTGCTTGACATGATTTACAAGCCATTTTTTTTGACATTTCATTAAGTGTACTGTAAAAAAAATCTGTTAATTAGCAGTTTCTGTAGTTTGTGATTCACAAGTGTTTTCTGTTTATTAACGGTTGTGAATTGCATTATGGGATGTTGATCTCTGCTCTGTCCATGTTTGATGCTAAAAATTCAACTTTACAGTTTAACAAAGTGACTTTTATTGACATTTTAGTTGTTTGAAATAATATATTGTATAAGGAATAATATAGAGAGAAAATAAGTCTGTAAAACAACAGAAAATGTACTGGCAGTTTATTACAAGTTTTTCTACTGTAATATACAACACCAGCCCAGACAATATGTCACTTTAAACTATTAAAAATGTTCATAAAAGTAACTTTTTGTAACTTTTCAAGGTTACAAGTTGTTGGAAAAACGATCAAGGGCCCAAATTGCAATTCAAGAGCATCAATAAACAGGGGGAAATACAAAATATGAATCACAAAATTCAGAAAACTGATAGTTTAAGAATAATCTTTACAGTGTAGTACTTATAAGAGAGAGATCAGTTGATCGGTATTGACCAGTATTTATTTTTTTTTAATGGCCACAGGCTTTTGCGAATTTACTTATAACTGCTACATCAGCATCTCTTTAACATGGAGCTGCCATCTATTAAAAAAAACAGATTCACACACACACACACACTGAGTTAGAAAATGACCATTTTCCTTTTTTTGGTAATCTCTGCTTAGGTAAGTCCACTGAAGGCAACTTGAATGAATGGATCCTTACAATAATGTAGGCTACTTACTGTTTCTTGTTCATATAGTACTCAACACAATGCACTGAAGTCTATTTTAGGGGTTCCAGGCATGTTTACGCACATTTTTATAATCTTTTATTGTAGAAACAAGCCCAAACCTCAAACAGTGCTGATCAGAGATAGCACAGGATTGTACGGCTCTGTCAGATTGAATCTATCTGATAAGTTTTCTCTACACTGCAGGCTGCTGCAAATCCCCGAATCACCAAACATAACTTTGCATGAATAAAACCCTAATATGAAGCATCTGCACTTTGTTACACACATAAGAACTTAAGAAAAGAGCATTCAACAATGTATCTATTATTTGAGTCCTTCAGACTTGTTTGAAACCTACAGGTAAGTGTTGAAGTAGGGTTGAAACTAAACTTTGCAGGGCTGTGAACCTTCAGGAGTCACTTCCCTGGTAATGGTGTAGATAGAGATTACAAGCGACAATAAAATGTTCATAGTATAAATGCAAAAGGGAAAATAACGTGTTTGCAGAGCTTGTCGTAGTTCTAATAGAAAGAAAATACAAGAGTTAACGTGTTCTGCTGCCATGTTCAAAACTATTAGTCTTGTAATTGGTCAATGATCACAGTAACCTCATCCTCAGCACCTGATACAGCAATGTTTTAGAGACCCTTTACCTGGTTTAGAGCTGGTGCTTTGGTGTTGTAAAATAAATAATCTTTAGTCTACATCTAGACAACCTGCTGTCAAATGGGTTCAGCCGCTTTAGAACTGCAAAGCCAGTAAAAACTTAAAAGATTTGCTGCCAGTTGAACAGGGATTGTCTGACAAATAAGGAATATTCAATAAAATGCCAGTAAAACACCTGTAAGTGGTAAAAATCTGAAAGTTTTTTTCTTATTTGATTAGTGTTCTTTCTTTTAAATACCTCATTTAAAGAGCCCCTATTATGGGTTTTTGTAAATGACCTTCCATGCAGTGTATACCACAGCTTTAAATCTGAAAGTGCAGTTTAATTAACCATAATGATTGATTCTCAAAAAACTAAGTTGACTGAGAGTCGTTTATATGAATTATCTTGATTTCAAAACTTTAGATGTTTCATGTTGATGTAGGCCCCGTCTTTAATAAGTTTTAGTTTTAAAACGGTGTTTTAGAATAAAAACAATTCACATCCACACTGGCGTTTCAGCTAGTGCTTCTGAACAACTCTCTGTTCACACTATACCACTGAAAACACACATCATGTGCCCACACAAACAGTCTGGCATGTGCTGCAGTGTATGTGCACGTCTGAGCTCCAGGCACTCAGCGGGTGCTTCAAACATAAAACCCCAGGTGAGAGCAGTGCACGTTGGAGAATTCATCAAGAATCTACCGCTGGATCTAATCTCACTATATCTGTTAAACGTGATATTTAATTCATCTTGTTGTCTATATCTAACCACATATTCCCCGACTTTGGTCTTTTGAATCTATTGTTCTCATGTTCATGTGTGTTTTGGCTGAGCGCAAATATTATTTAGTTTATTAATTTATGTACCCATGTACACTGATTCTGCATTTGCTTGCCTTTACATCCTATATAGTAAAAACGTATTGTATGTTAAACTTTTATAATGTAATAAGGGCCAATATTGATTTTTAAAACAGATATTCAGCAAAAGAAAGGGTGCATTTCATATTTTTTAATAAAAATGAAAGGAGGCAGTCATGTTATAGGCTGTGTTTTGTTTTAAATATTCATACAGTGAAGATGACGCTCATATAAATATGTAGCTACACGACCCCTCAACATTTTTGGTGTCTATTAAGTTGCTAATATCAAAATAAAAATTGACAGTTTCTTATATCATGTCTTCATTCTATTGTTAACATATTAAGACAACATAGCCAGAGTGATGCGAATGACATTATAAAGTACACTGTTCCCTTTGAAGATTTACTCATCCTGTCCTCACGAGTTTGTTTTCCACGTCAAACTTGCAAAGTCCGAACTTAAAAGGAGAGGATGCAAGACTAAACTTTGTGAATTTAATTTTGCGAAAGGCGAATGTCAGCAGCCCTGCCTTTGCTTTCAGATGTCTCCATTTTCCCTCATCCACACTGACTTGGAGCAGCAGCATTTTAAAACCAAAATGGCCTCTTCAGTGGTTCCAAAATGCTCTGTTTCCAGGGCTCGAAAACTCCAGGGTAGTGTGGGCGCAAGGTGTATTCGTTGCAAAAGTTATGCGTTTTAAAACTAAAACGTATTAGTGTAAATGGGGCCATAGATTCGAAGCATTGCCATATACAAGGCGCTGGACCCAGGAAAATTCCCTTTCAAACACTAGCAGAGTATGGGGGACTGATCATGACAGATGAATGAAAGTGTTTAACTTTTCATGCATATCAGCCTGTTGTAGGAGACTGTCTAAACCAAAACTCTAACCTTTTATAATGCATAATAGGGGCTGTTTAAGTTGTTTATATCATGCTTCAAAATATATGTAACTCATTAAATGTTTAAAATGAAAAAACGTAAACTTTGTGCTGAAAACAGAGCTCCATCATCAGAGTCTGAGAGCAGCAGGTCTGAAACTGCTTCTGAGAGCTCAGGTATCTCTCACTGAAAAACAACGTGCTGATATGTATGCTGCCACATTTAAAGGGGTCATGCTTCGCTCTGCAAACACACTTTTCTTCTCTTTCTCTGTCTGCACAAAGACCCGTTGTGTTTGTCCTCTATCCTACTAACAAAGCAACTAAAGGGTGAAGCAATGCAGCCAGAGAAGGTGAAGACGAGCATGGGAAAGAATGAAAAAGAGTACTTTCATCCTGTTCACCTGCCTTTTTATCTTGCCTTTTAACTTCATTTACAATAAAATAGCATGTACACACTATACAAACTCACACAAATGAACATACATTCATACAAACTTTAAGCAGTATCCAGGGCATGATATTAAAAATGGATACATTTATTGGCGTTTGCAGGCTAAATTCATTACAAATTCAATGGGTAACCTATTTAAGTCTGGACGCTATCATTTGATTTACAAGCAAACTGTAAGTGGGTCAAACTGTAACACTCGTATGCTGCTTTTTAAAAGGGACCTATTATGCAAAAATCACTTTTATAAAGGATTTAAAAATGGTTGTGGCAACACTATGTGAATATAACCAGCCTCTAATGGTAAAAATAAATCGATTATATTTTTTATAATTACACTTTGGAAAAAATAGACTGTAGAAACAGTTTGGTTGATATGTGTGATCGGAGGGGGAAAGTCCTGCCCATTAGTGACAATCTCTCCCTCATTAGCAAAGACAGCCCTGAGTGAGAAGCAGCCGTCTGCCATTGGAGTTTGAATCTGCTGCTATCCTGACACATAGGCATTTAAAGCTCCACCCTCTTTTGAAAAGAGGGCTGGGAGCCTCAATCTCATTTGAATTTAAAGCGACAGTCACCAAAATGGCACAATTAGGATGAAAGGCTAAAAGAGGCAGTTTCAAAGAGTTATAAAAAAAATTGTCTGGTATTTTGAGCCGAAACTTCACATACACTATAGGGCAGGGGTGTCCACACTCGGTCCTGGAGGGCCGGTGTTCTGGAGAGTTTAGCTCCAACAATAATCAAACACACCTGAACAATCTAATCAAGCTTTTACTGTGCATACTAGAAACTTCCAGGCAGGTGTGTTGAAGCAAGTTGGAGCTAAGATCAGCAGGACACTGGCCCTCCAGGATTGACTTTGGACACCCCTGCTCTAGGGACATCAGAAAGTTATTTTACATCTTGTAAAAAGGGGAATAATAGATCCACTTTATAAGTCTTTTGATAAGTCTGAGGAAAGAGGCCTGAGGAAATGTTTCAATGATTTTTTATTAGTGATGGGCATTTCTAACCATTCTTCATTTCGATTAATCCACAGGTTTGACAAACGATTATTCGATTAATCCAGGGTGGAGCTTAAGCAAAGGCCAGGGCGTGCGCGTCTGATAGAGACAATTTAATAACATTCAATTTAAAATATGTTTATTTTATTTAAAGCCCTGTTAAAAATGTTATTGATAAAAGAGCGCCGTCTTTCGGATGAGATGTTAAACCGAGGTCCTGACTCTCTGTGGTCGTTAAAAATCCCAGGATGTCCTTCAAAAAAGAGTAGGGGTTTAATCCCGGCATCCTGGCCAAATCTGCCCACCGGCCTCTGTCCATCATGCCTTCCTAACCCTTCCCATATCATAATTGGCTTCATCACTCTGTCTTCTCTCCACCAATCAGCTGGTGTGTGGTGTGCGGTCTGGGGCAAAATAGCTGCCGTCGCGTCATCCAGGTGGATGCTGCACACTGGTGGTTGGATGAGGAGATTCCTCGGCATTGTGTAAAGCGCTTTGAGTGCCCAGAAAAGCGCTATATAAATGTAAGAAATTATTGTTATTATTATTATTTGGAAGTGAAACCTGTGCGCACATCATTTAAATGATCCTAACGCATTTTACAGTTATAATTAAGGCAAGCATTTGATATGTTTTGTTCTTTCATAGCTAACACACAGTGTTGTACATGAAAATAAATGTTTACTGTGTCAGTATAACAACCCTAGCCTACCCTAATGCAACAAGGAATCTAATACAACAAGGAGTCTCATTTTATCAGTGAAAACAAATGGCCTAATAATGTTGTCAATGACAGATGACAAGCGCATGTCTTAAACATAATACATCCACTTTATAATTATGAATAGTTGCATTCTGATGTCATCATTTCACTGTGAATTAACAAACAGGACACATTGAAAGTCAGTTCAAGTCCACTATAATGACTAGAATTTTGCATTTTAAGCAACAGTAGACCTACACATAGGCCTAATATTATTAGTGTTGTTTTATCATTTGTTTGAGATTTAACATTAATAACAGGCTAATCATATTAACCTTTATTTAACCTTCATTTTTGCCAGAACAGTGCAGGCCTAACATGGTTCATGGTTGCTAAGCCACGATTGGTCTGTGGCGGTTTTCGATAGTGGTTTAGCGAAGGGTAAATTATAATTACTAATGCACAATTTTGCACATTTAATCAATATTGCATCTGCTACTATAAATTCAAAAGCAATTTCAATCTGGTTGGGTTTCTTTAGTATTTTTACATTTACAAAAAAAAAGTTTTACAAGTGATTTCAACCATATATCATTTTTCAGTAATGGTATAATTAGAGCTGCACAATTAATCGTTAAAAGATCGCGATCTCGATTCGACCCCCTAGACGATCTTAATCCAGCATTTTTACTATTCTGGCAATCTTATTTTCAAGTTCAGGAGAGGAGAAAAGGCGATTGCACAAGTCTTTTCATTGTTTTACACACGTTGCTCAGTGACATTAACACCTCCAAATGATGTTGAATGAGTCACATACTGTATTTATACGGTATAACTCACCTAAAAATGTAATTTTTGTTTTAATATAATGATGTTTTTGCGATCGGGAAATCACACGTGACGTGCGCTGCTGACCGTAAGCTGTTATCACAGAGAGGGCGCGCGTGCGCGTCTACTTTAGTGAACAGAACCTGCATATGTTGCGAGTAACAGGTAATACAGTTGTAAATAATATTCAGTTTGTGGCACAGAGTGATCGTTTGGGAGCCGCGTGTGAAGCATGAACAAGTACTTAGCAGTCAAAACGAAACCGAAACAGTGCACTTCATTTAAATGATCATATCGCATTTTAGAGTTATGATTACGACAAGCATTTGATATGTTTTTTCTTTCATAGCGAACACACAGTTGTGCATGAAAATAAATGTTTACAATGTCAGTAAAACTACTCTAGCCTATATATTGTTGAATATAATATGATAATGGCAAATGTCTGATTTTACCAGTGAATTA
Organism: Danio rerio; assembly: GCF_052040795.2. NCBI lineage: Eukaryota > Metazoa > Chordata > Actinopteri > Cypriniformes > Danionidae > Danio > Danio rerio. The sequence continues at coordinate 48,798,204 of NC_141022.1, read as the reverse complement.
AATTTTCTAATATGACAGATTGCAAGCATATATCTCAAACATAATAATTCAACATCCGCATTATTATAAGAATAGATTAATATAGAATAGAATTATTTATAGAAATCAGTAGACCTACACATAATATTATTATCGAGGTTGTGCCATATGTTCGTTTTCACCATACCTTTATTTTACATCTACAGAATCGTGAGAAAATCTATCTTTATTTTAAGCAAAAAAAATAAAAAATTGCGATTCTTATTTTAGCCAGAATCGTGCAGCTCTAGTTATAATTATCAACAGCTTTTAAAATTGTATATCTATTGTTACGGCAATCTTAAATGGCACTTAACATCTTCAGCAATCCACACTTTTGGGATCTAACTTGTTGCATCTCATTTACATAATTATGACAAAATTTATAATGCAACATTATAAACTAAACTAGAAAAGAATGTAAAATGGCAGAATTTTCAGTAGTAGATTCAGACCTCACAGAGGATATGCAGTTTAGCACATTACCTTCAGTGCATCACCTACCACAGTCAACACTTTTCTCCCCAAATATGCTGAATACAGAGAAATTTTCACAGCAGTGCAGACCCTCCCCTCCAATTGAGTCACACACACACACACCTCGACTCACTGCCGCAGTGCTAATCGCCATGCCAACACACACACCCACCACTCATGTGCACATACAAAATCAAACCGAGACAAAAGACTAATCTGTGATTTTGGAAATAACAGATCGATCTGTGAATGAGATTTACAGACTCGGAGACAAACAAAGGTCACAACCTTCCCTTGAACCTCATGTCACATGTGCACATCTTATCCAAAACCACCCTGCCAATCATAAACACACACACAAACTGTGTTGTCGAAGCAAAGACAAATCTGATAGCACAAGGATTTGTGTTTGTATTTTAGAGCTTACTGTACTAGAGTGACTCTGCAACTATGAAAGTGTGACTCTGTGTGTGAAACAGATGTCTAGACTGAGCAGCACTGTGATGTCGTAGAGGTTAAAGCACCTAAAGTGAGCTCTGAAACGATACTGACTGTTACTGCAGAGACAGAGACATGGAGAGAGAGAGAGAGAGAGAGAGAGAGAGAGTAAGTACTGCAATGCAGGCATCAGCAGTACCTAATATGGCAGCGTCCAGTTCTCCGCCTCATTCACTATACACTTCACACCTTACTACACCCTTGAATGAAGTGAACATCGTAACTAACACCAAGCAGCCATAAACAACAGAGAGCGTGTTGTTTTATTAGTCCACTACCAGCAGATTTATGTTCTCACTGTATTGACTTGTAGTCAGAGCAAGAAAAACCTGTAAAAAGTACGGCCACACCAAAAAATAATTACCTCATTTAAGGCCTTTTCATGCGTGAAAATCATTTTAAAAGCATTACTCATAAATCAGAACGAATTAGCTGATTAGCTTTACATTCTGCTTGACACTAATAGACCCTTTTTTAATTAGCAAACATTATGACCTTTTTTTGTGGGCGGAGCATAGCTGGAGGCTGAAGGACGTCATTGATCACTTTAATGAACGGCAGTTATCAATTTTTGACTGTTGGATAAAGAGAGATGAGAAGTTTTCTTTTTTCAGTCAGCCACCAGTTAGCTAGCATATATGCTAAAAAGTTAGCATTACATGAGAAATCAACTAACTTTGTTTCAATTTATTTCAATTCATTTTTATTTATATAGCGCTTTTATAATGTAGATTGTGTCAAAGCAGCTTAACAATGAAGATATAGCAAATTGGAACAGTGTTAGTCCAGTTTTCAGAGTTGAAGTTCAGTTTAGCTCAGTTCAGTGTGGTTTAATTCTCACTGCTGAAAGTCCAAACACTGAAGGGCAAATCCATCGATGTGCAGCTCCACAAGTCCCAAAACCATGCAAGCCAGTGGCAACATTACATTACTAACCTTACTTTCCTTACTACCTCTGTCATGGTATTGTTTTTGGCTGACAATGGCTAAAGAAAAGCGATAAAACGTCATATTGAAGATTGTACACTACCTGATAAAAGTTTTGTCGCTTAACGAATTTTTACAAACAACAAATAATAACTGGACTTCTAGTTGATCATTTGGTATCTGAAGTGGCTTATTTAAAAGGCAAAGGCCTCTAAATCATGCTTATTTTACCAAAATAAAATATGATCATGCCTTGATTTTTAATTATTTAATCAGGACAGTAAGGTCTGAGACAAAAGTCTTGTCACTTAACAGAAATTATGTACAGTTTAGAAGAGGGGTGGGCAAACTCGGTCATGGAGGGCTGGTGTCCTGCACAGTTTAGCTCCAACTCTAATCACACACACCTGCTTATAGATTTCTAGTGATCTTAAAGACACTGATTACCATGTTCAGGTGTGTTTGATTAATGTTGCAGCTAAACTATGCAGGACACCGGCCCTCCAGGACCGAGTTTGCCCACCCCTGGTATAGAATATAAAGTCATGGTGCAGTGGATAAATAATTAATATTGTCTATGACTCCCATGAGCTTGGAGGACTGCATCCATACATCTCTGCAATGACTCAAATAACTTATTAATAAAGTCATCTGGAATGGCAAAGAAAGCGTTCTTGCAGGACTCCCGGAGTTCATCAAGATTCTTTGGATTCATCTTCAATGCCTCCTCCTTCATCTTACCCCAGACATGCTCAATAATGTTCATTTTTTTAACATGTAATTGCAAATTCTGGCCAAACTGTGCAGCCCTACTGTACAAGCACAACATGAATTATTTGACCCCATCATGCAGCACTATTACCAATATGCAGTCCATTTCTGATCACCACACATTAATATGAAGGCACTTTAGTATTTTGGTCTTTAGTATTTACTGGTTCACATCACAATCAAAATAAACCCTTACACTCTAAATCTGAAGACTGGATGAAACCATTTGATTTACAAGCAAACTGTAAGTGGGTCAAACTGTAACACTCATATGCTGCTATTTAAAGAGGACCTATTATGCAAAAATTACTTTTATACAACAGTGTGTGAATATAGCCAGCTTCTAATAGTGGAAATTAATTGATTATATTTTTCACACTTTATAAAAACACTGACATACAGTTGAAGTCAGAATTATTAGCCCCATCTTGATTTTTTTGTAATTTTTTTAAATATTTGCCAAATTATGTTTAACAAAGCAAGGAAATTTTCACAGTATTTCTGATAATATTTTTTCTTCTGGAGAAAGTCTTATTTGTTTCATTTCGGCTAGAATAAAAGCAGTTTAGATTTTTTTTTTTAAAACTTAAGGTCAAAATTATTAGCCCCTTTAAGCTATATTTTCCGATAGTCTACAGAACAAACCATCGTTATACAATAACTTGCCTAATTACCCTAACCTGCCTAGTTAACCTAATTAACCTAGTTAAGCCTTTAAATGTCACTTTAAGCTGTATAGAAGTGTCTTGAAAAATATCTAGTCAAATATTATTTACTCTCATCATGGCAAAGATAAAATAAATCAGTTATTGGAAACGAGTTATTAAAATTATCATGTTTAGAAATATGTTGACAAAATCTTCTCTCCTTTAAACAGAAATTGGGGAAAAAATAAACAGGAGGGCTAATAATCCAGACTTCAACTGTATATAAGATAAACATGACTAGTATAAGATGTAAAAGACTTGCCATCTGTATAGGGGTCTTGCAGAGGTCTCTCTCAGTCACGAGTCTCTCCTGGTCAGTGACATACAGGGCTTTCTGAGCGAGGGCCTGGATGACGGCGTTATGACCCAAAAGAGGTTTAGCTGCGTCGCTCCTGAGAATAAGACTCCCCGCACGACAATACAACTCAGCAGAAAGAAGCAGAGACACAACAGGAGGCTTCACATGCTCCTGATCATACTGGTCCCGGTAAAAAGGGTCCTCCAACTCCACTGGCACACAGTCTAAAGAGAGAAAGCGAGAGCGATCAAAATCAATTCAACAATGCAATAATGATTGTTTCAAAGCAGCTTTACAAAAGGAGCACATTTTTGCACAACAATCAAATTCAGAAAAGTTAAGGTTATTAGTTACCATAACCTTGTTAGTTACTTTAACTAATTAACTAGTAACTAATGGCTTTTAACAGTTAAAGCTATAATATACAAACGTAGTACAATAGATTATTGACAACCTTAACACATATTAAATCTAACACCCCCCAAAAAAACTTTGGGTCCCACTTTATATTAAGTGTCCCTAACTACTATGTACTTACATAAAAAAATAAATACAATGTACTTACTGTGTTTATGATGTATTTGAGAACACTTGTGGTGCTTTTGAGTTGGGATAGAGGTTGGGTTATGGACAGGTTTGGTGGTATGGGTAGGTTTAAGGGTGGGTTAAGGTGTAAGGTATGGTCAACAGTGTATTTACAAATGTAATTACAACAGTTAATTACAGATGTAATTACACACATTTATTTAATCAAGCATAAGTACAAAGTAAATACATGTATTTACACAATAAGTACATTGTAACAAACTATTAATTCCTATGTAAGTACATATTAGTTAAGGCCACTTAATATAAAGTGGGACCAAACTTTGATTTAAGGGAGACTTTAAACATGTAGTTCATTCCTAAATAAAAATTCGATCTCAGTTCTTTACAAATCCACAGGAAACTTTTTGTTTTTGGACAACAAATGAATATATTCCAATCAAATGTAAGACAATTCTCTCCCTCCACTGAAAGACTAATCCTTCAAAACTCTGATGCTCCAAAATGTTCATAAATTAATTTAAAATAAAAAACTTATGATTTAAGCAGCTTAATCCAAGTTTTTGGATGAGATAACATTATGTATGATTTAATTTAGAGTTTGTTTAGACATTACTATCAATCCAATAAAAATGTTTACAGCATTCAAAACACGCATGAGGTTCAAATGAGGTTTATTCTTGCATCTCAAACCATTGTGGTTTGTTCTTGTGAGTCAAGCAGAAGTGTCTAAAACAGGGATGACCAAACTTGTTCCTGGAGGTCTGGTGTCCTGCATATTTTAGCTCCAACCCTAATCAAACACACCTGAACAAGCTAATCAAGGTCTTAATAGGTATACTTGAAACACCCAGGCAGGTTTGTTGAGGCAAGTGGGAGCTAAACCCTGCAGGGCACCAGACCTCCAGGAACGAGATTGGTGATCCCTGTTCTAAAACTAATATTTTAGTAAAAATAAGATGATTAGATTAGATCTTTATATGAATAAGATCTTTTGTAAACCAAGCCTTCATTTATTTGATCCAAAGAACAGCAAGAATAACCCTGAAACATTGTGAAATATTTTTACTATTTTAAATAACTGTTTTGTATTTGAATATATCTGTAAAAAATATGTATCCCTGTGATTTTAAAGCTGATTTTTTTAGCATCCATCAAAAATCCTTCTAATACACTTTAAAAATGCTGAGTTTCACACAATCGATTTGTGTTTAGTTATTAGTTTTTACTTAAACATAAAACAATTAAGTTGTCCCCCAAAACAACGCAAGAAATGTGTTGTTTAAGCTCATTTTAAATAAGTAGTTTCAAGAGTTCACACTTAGCTGATGATTGATAATAAAGCGTATTTGGCATGCTGTCCCTGGAGACAGCCCAGAGCTCAGAATATCCTTGAGCCCGGAGCTCCCTCCCGTTTGAAGGGCGAGAGGAGAGTTTGAGCTCAGGTAGGTCTTGAGAACTTCCCAGCTTGTGAACGTGCTGAGATATATCTGACTAAGAGTGGCTTTAAGATGCTATTTCGAAGTAGTTCATTTACTTGTAGTGTATGTCTTTGGACGGTAGGAGGAAACCGGGAAATCTGGGGAAAACCCACGCAAACACGGCAAGAACATGCAAACTCTTCACAGAAATGCCGACTGGCTCGGGGAGGAGCTAAACCAGCTGTGTTTTTGCTGTGAGACAACAGTGCAAACCACTGGGCTGCCGTGCCACCCTATCAAAGAAGGGAAGGAGTAGGGGTGGAAGGGGGAATTCTCAAAGATTAAGATGCCTGGAGTAGAAAGCTCTGCTAATTTATAGTGTGTCAGTATTTGTTTAATTGGTGAATTATACAATGATAAATTATAGAATTTTTACTTTGGGAGGAAAAACCCTTCAATGTGCTTTTAAATCTGCTTCAGGATCAATGCTTGGTCAAACGGACTGACCTGAGGTCAACAAGTGTCACCTGAAAAAAGAGGCACACTGTTTTCAGACTAATCCCATTATGGATCTCGCTTAATCTGATTTACTGAAGCCCTTTAGAATAGCACCAAAGACTCACATACACACAAACAGAGAGACAGGTACAGGCATGCATTAACTGAGTCACACACACACAGACTGCAATCACGGAGATGCAAACAAACCCAATTACACACACATAAACGCTCAGGTGCAGGCCTGCAAATACTAAGTCACAAGCGATTGCCTACAAACACAAAGCAGCGGTGATGCACGCGAACAGAAAATAACAGCATGAGGATGACAACATCTGCAAACAGACTGACAATTCAGCTCTGTTTAAAACGCTAGAGTCTGACTCCAAATGTCTGAGGCTTGAAGGCCAAGGAAATTCCTGGCATCCCATAATGCCTCAGTGTGAGTCAGACTACAGGCGATACGGATTCCTCTTCTTCCCGGGTCATTTCCTTTCAGTTTGTCTTTGTGTGTGTGCGCGCATGTTCATTTTCTTTTTCAGCCGCAGGAAACGTGTTTTAAACGTGAAGAAAAGTGACTCCCTCAAAAAACAACACTGCAAGAGATTTTTTTTATTACAAACTAAAAAATTGTATACATATTTTAATGCGAGGTAAAATAAATAAAAATATAAAATAAAATGTTAAACAATAAAATGTATAACAATTTAAGTGTTCAATTAAAAAATATATATACACTCACCCGCCACTTTATTGGGTATACATGTCCAACTGCTCGTTAATGCAAATTTCTAATTAGCCAATCACATGGCAGCAACTCAATACATTAAAGCTGGGATCACACTAGAGTTTGAGCATGCGAAATTCTGTCGTGCGGTGCTGCAAAAAGATGCGGGATTAAACAAGCTTATTAGACATTTTTAAAAGCGAGCGACTGCTCCATGTTTTAAATTTCGGTCCAGAGAGGTCATGTTTTGATACTCGATTGGTCTCACACAGTCAAGTGATGCGAATTCGCAACTTGCGAAACTTGACGCATGACCCTGTGTTTCCGATCTGAAGCATTCGCATGCATATGATTGGAAGTCTATGGGAGAAAAAGCCCAGTGTGACCGCAGTTTTAATCATGTGGACATGGTCAAGACGATCTTCTGCATTTCAAACCGAGCATCAGAATGGGGAAGAAAGGTGATTTAAGTAACTTTGAATCTGGCATAGTTGTTGATGCCAGATGGGCTGGTCTGAATATTTCAGAAATTGCTGATCTACTGGAATTTTCATGCACAACCATCACAACCAACGCACCACCAAAATTGGACAATAGAAGATTGGAAAAATGTTGCCTGGTCTGATGAGTCTCAATTTCTGCTGCGACATTTGAATGGTAGGGTCAGAATTTGGCATCAACAACATGAAAGCATGAATCCAGCCTGCATTGTATCAATGGTTCAGGCTGCTTTTGGTGGTGTAATGGTGTGGGGGATATATTTCATCATGGTAAATGCATGACTGAGAGACGTTTTAATGGCGAGTTTGTTTGTGCATCCTTATTCTTTTTTATTTCAAAGAGCGCAACATTTCTCAGAGTTCTTCCTGACTCACTGCTATGTTGTTTGGCGGGGGAACAACAGGAACCCAGGGGGGACTGTAATGTGTAAGAGTGAAAACCGATTTTCATTCAAACAAATCGATGTAAACTTCACATTTGAGTTATTCGATAAAATCTATTTATCGCCATACCAACCACTCTATCCATCCATCCCTCAAAACTTTGTAAAATGTGTCTTCCATTCCTTTATATAAGCACGGAAATGGATGGTCTATATATGTATTTTCAACATTTAGAGAGACATGAGTAATTACTTGAAAACATTCTCCCAAACATTTATGAAAATCTGCTTCGTCAATGGAAACTCTTTTCCTAGTTCAGAGCCAAACGCATAAAACACACACACACACACACACACACACACACACACACACACACACACACACACACACACACGCAGACACACACACACACACACACACACACACACACACACACACACACACACACACACACACACACACACACACACACACACACCTTCTTTTCAAGCTCAGAGTTTTTCCTGAACATGCTCATAAAGTTCCGCCTGCTTATGGAAAGGTTTTTTTCCCTTCATTTCATCCCAGCCAGACTGCAGGACAGAGGCAGGAAGCGGCTCTCGAAGGCACCACAAACACCGGGAGGAAGTGAGGGGTCAGAGCCAGAAAAGCCTGAGGCAGCAACTCACAAAAGCCCTGCAAAAGTTCACCTCGGTGCTTTTGTGAGTTTAAATGTTACTGTAAGTAAACACATCTCAGTTCCTTTGTCATATTCTCATTATAAGGTCAATTATCAAGATCTTTACTGCAGATTACACACTGGATAATCTGCAGGGATTTCTGAGATGTTCTTGGCATGTGCTTATAATAATCATTCCAAACATACTTTACTGACGTGTTCTATGTTGCTTGTAACTTGTACTTTGTACAAACCTTTTCTTGCTTAAAAAACACACTAAAATGGTCAATATGTTGTGTGTGCAATATATTCCAAGCTACAGTTTCAGATTTAAGTCATAATTATCGAAAATATTCACAAAAATGCTGGGTTCCACACAATCCCTTCATCTCACCAGAATGCAAATTTATTAGGCTAACTTAACGGTTCTTACAATTTTATGTTGATTGAGCATTAGCTTTACGCTTTTACACTGTAAAAAGTGATTAGTTACTTAAAGGAGTGGTCCAGATAGTATTTTTAAGACTTGGTTGTATTTATGGGGTGCAAATCAATGTGTGCTCATGCTTTATTTGTAGAAAAACAAGTTATTTTTTCTTTGATTATATACAGCTACTTGGCTAACATGAAAACGGCTGTCATATTTCCTAGTTCCTCTAAAACCCGCCCTCAAGAGGCTCTGATTAGTCAGCTAACATAATGTGCTATGACTTTCAGATCAGTTTCACATCACCAAGAAACGGGTGTCTGTTATAACTTATAACTGTTATAAGCGGTGTGAATGTGTGTAACATGAAGTGTTTATGACAAACTTCGTTTGCTGTAGGCTTTGCCAAGCTAACTCTGTAAAAGCCAATGTCTGCCTTTGCATTTAACTTTGAGCATATTACATTTAGAGATATTGTTTATGTTCACACAGCTACATTACACATCAACTAAAGTTTAAAAAATTATGTTGTAGAGGACCACCCCTTTAAAGCGAGTAAACCAATTGCCTTAAAAGCAACAAGTTGACTTAATTTTTACAATTAATTAATTTTACTCACTTTTTTAAGTCAACTATTCCATTTTTTACAGTGTCAGACAATTTTAGCATGTCTGTTTTTAAATAATTACTGTAATTGACACAAAATTACATATTTGGTGCTTCATTAAGTCTATAAAATCTACACTTACGGCCTGTATTGAATTTAGAAGTCTGAAAGGGCAGATTTATTTTAGTTATTGTCATTTTGCTAGATACAGAAAAGCTGGAAAAAAACAAACATAATAAAGGTGTATTGGAAAAAAGTGATTAGTTTACTCTTATTTTTTTAAATGAGTACAGCATAATTATAAAACTTAAGTCAACTTAACAGTTCTAACTTGCAATGGGTTTACTTACTTTATTTTTGTAAAGTCAAGTTGTTGCTTTTAAGGCAATTGGTTTACTCGCTTTAAGTTTCTAATCACTTTTTACAGTGTAGCAGGTTTGGCATGCTGTGCTGGGAGAGAACCCTGAGCTCGGAGATAATTGAGCTCAGGGCTCCCGCCTGGTCAATGTAAAGGTTAGTTTATACTTCTGCATTAAGTGATCAACGTGACTCATGGCACCTGCTTTGCACGTATTCGTGCATTTTTACTTTTGAGTGATGTTTGTGTTGCTCTGCAATAACACTCCCTAAACGCTCAGTAAGTTATCATGTTCCTTTGTGTCGAGTTTCTTCATGGGTGTTTTGTTTATTCTGAACACTACCTTAATGTGCAAGTAGCTAAAACTCACACATTCACAAGAGGGAAACAACTTTAATCATAAGGTAAACACAAAACAAAAAGTTTCCTTCTGGAGCTTCGTCATGGGACTCGACACTTGTAAACACTCGCTCCATCTGGCTCATGGCTCTCACCCCTGCCCACACTCGTCACTGCTACCAAGCCGACCAATCACAGAGCTTGCACTACGCATCGTTGAGAGGTGCACGTCAGTGTTGGTGTCACCCACAGTGAGGTGTCTGTGACCGCGTGAAGGCTAATCCGGAGCATACGCGTGTGCTTGACACAGAAGTATAAATCAGCCTTAAGGGGGTCTGAGATCAGATAGGTCTTGAAAGCTCCACCTTTTGAAAGAGTAAAAGGAGGAGATGGGGTGAAAGGGGGATTCTTCCAAAATGAAGATAAGCAGTAGCGTAAAATTAGTCTATTTATTGTAGGCTTAGTTCATACTGATTGGATTATAGCTGATTACGGATGGGAGACCAGCTCATCAATCATATCACATGCTTTTCTCGAAACTAGTTTATAAAAATTTGCTTACTGTAAATATGTAGTTTAAACGAGCAGCAAAAATATACTAAAGAAATACAACTAAAAACAGTTTACCTGAAAAACCATTATTCAGATTCAGCAAGTGAATCAGAACAACCTGAATCCAGACAACACCATCTGTCACCGACTCGGTCCCAGTCATTCCTCTCGCTGGCCAGCAGAGGTCACCATCACCGGACATCTAAACATTACATCATGCTCATACACTGATTGCTACACACACCTGCAGCTCATCCCACTGATGATCCACGCACACACATATAAGCAGCTCACACACTCACTCCCTTGCGAAGTCTTGTTCTGCCCTGCTGACATTACTGAGCGTTATCTCCTTGCCTGATCTCCCGTGTATTACCTGGACTGTTTCTCGACCTTGCCTTGCCTTGCCTTGCCTGCCGCCTGCCTTGAACCTTGCTTGATACCTTGACATTGATCCATGCCGCCTGCCCTGAACCCATCCTGATATCTCGCCTCTGACCCACGCCACCTGCCTCTGACCCATGCCTATTATCACACTCCTTGACAGCCAGCCGCCAGCCCTTAGACCCAATATAACTACGTTTGATGTGAGTTCGCACGCAAGTGCTTATTTTGTGATTAAACTGTTTAATAAATATACTGCAAATGGATCCCTCCGTGTCAGACTCCTCGTTACACCATCATAAAATATCAGCTGTCAATGCTTCAGGTGACGGGGAGCTACAGCAGTGAAAATGTAAAGTGCTGAAGATGAGAGCACACTGACAGATTTAGTTTTAGAAACAACCTAAAGTTACAAAAAATGACACAGATGATTAATGATACACTTTCGAAGAGTGAATAGGAGCCATTCACTGTAAAATCTGTGTGACAGAGGGTTCAGGTAACATTGTTTGCCACTGATTGTACACATTTTAAGCGCAAGACGTTTGTTTTCTTTTTGTTTTTCATTTAATTGTCAGGATGATTTCAAATGCAATAAATCTGTTAAAATAAAACTTGTAGTAATGGTGCACATCATTCTTGACGGGAGCAACTAAATTTTGGCTAGTGCGACCACATTTTTAAAGTTAGGAGTAACAATGCTGCCAAGCAAAAAGGTTAATTTCAAGCCCTGAACTATAGCTGAAATAAGTGACGTGTGTGTGTGTGTGTGTGTGTGTGTGTGTGTGTGTGTGTGTGTGAAATGTGTTTAACAAATGCTCACGTGTGTTTCTCTCATTCGAAACAAATGCAAACGTGTGCCACTTTGCACGTGTTTCATTTAATTAATGTTGATTCAATTATATAAACTGCTGCCAAATATAAATAGCCTGTTCCAGCTGTTAAAACCGCACTTATATTATAGACAAGCTAATCATTTTTACATTCCTCATTTTGGATTTTTCGTCACTGTAAAAAAATGCTGAGTTCGGGTTCTACACAATATTTTCATGTTTTCCCAACACAAATATATTAAGTTAACTTAACTGTTCTTACAAATTTAAGTGGATGAATCTAAAACAATTAAGTTGTCCCCTAAAATCCTCAAGAAGTGTGTTGTTTCAACTCATCTTTAAGTAGCTTGGAGAAGCAGCAAAAATACAATTTTGAGTGTAACATAATATTAACGTTTGGCCTCGTTTCTCTTTAATAACTGTTTACAGTCAGAATAAGAGTGCATAGCGTCACATGCGAGCGTCACATACTGCCAGCACCCCTCAGGCTTCAGTGATGTAACAGGAACGAATGCTCTCTGTCTTGGTATGTCAAGTATGCCACAGATGTTAGGCTGGGAGAAAGACAGCACAACATGCACAATATGGCTATATATGAGGGCCTGCTGGCTCTGCAAACAGATGTCTGTGGCCTTGTTTATTTTTCATTTCCGAACAAAGTATCTGGATGAGCAGACATCCACCAGACTCTATTTTCAATCTAAGGATGCCATGCCATGATGGAGCTCATTTTCCTGTGTTTGTTTCATGTGCTGATCAGCAGTTTCATTCTGCTGTGAAGAGCACTGACTCACAGGGAGATGTTTTCACCCTTACAAAAAATACCATGGTGCTCTGATACATAACACAGGATCAAAGAGTAAACATATTCATGTACTATATGCACGACACTACAACTGGAACGGTCCAAATGCCATGGAATTATCAATGTACATGTCAAAACTTTATTTTCATGGTTATTTGTGAAAAAGTGTTGGCAGTTTTCCATATTTTGTTAGTCATGATTTTATTTTCTGTGTTTGATTTGCATTATGGGACCTCGACCTTTCTTCCAACAACTTTTAACCTTTAAAGTTTGAGGGTGCTTTCACACCTAGACTTTTGTTTTGAAACCTGTCTTGTTTGCCCAGTTAGCGTGTTCCGTTTGGCATATGTGAATCCAGCAATCGTGCTCGGATCCGCACCAAATCAATTGGTCAGTGATCGCCTGAATGAGTTGGTCTCGGCTTGATTGAAACAAACCCGGGAGCGGATCAATTGTAGTGAGAAAGCGATATGATCCGAGCCTGGCTATATCACAGTGTATCATGGATATGTAATAGGCATATATACGGCTATATGAAGAGAAAATTATGAGTAGGGCAATGTGCGTTTCATGTAAAATATGAAAGTGAAAGCATGCTGAACTAACAACGAGAGCTGTTTATCTGTTAAGAAAATTGACCAAATTGCAGTCTTAGTTTATCTGTTATTTCTCTCTGTAATATGTAGCCTATAATGCATAAGCCAACTGTTATATATGAGAAAGTCCTACCTCTGATTTATACTTGGTGACATTGTCTGTGGGTGTCACCATTCAAAATAAAATCACAGCTTTTTGCTTATGATGTCTTTATTGCTCATTGTCATAAATTAAAATAAGGATGCATGACAGCTGAGTGGAACTCTGCAAAATAAACCCTGAAACTCTGACCAACGTGAGGAGACTTGTTTTTAACTCTTTTGGTCTGTTTAGAAACTTTGCCGTGTGAAAGCGAACGGCACCAAGAACAAAAAGCAACATTGTAACAATTTAAGTCACTGTTTCGAAACAACTGAATTGATTCACAGGTGTGAAAGCACCGTGAAAAAGTGACTTTTAATAAAAAAAAATTTATAGACCTTCTTCATGGCTGCTGCATGGAGGGCGCCATAGCGACCAGCGTCTTCCGGTAGAATGCTAAAAACTTCCGTTCACAGCGTGTACAACTGGTAGTTTGCGCTCCAAAAATGGGTTTCAATAACGTTTTTAATGGATAACAGAGTGTTTTTGTGACACACAATTTAGAAATGTGTCTGTTAAAGCCGTTATAATCTGTCACATGTGGTTCAAGCACATCAGAAAAACGTTCTCCTAGTTCACGTGTCTGCCGTCAGAAATACGTGTGTGTTCCTGGCCTGTCAGCTGTTAGCTTAGCGGCTCTTTAACACACACACACACACACACACACACACACACACACACACACACACACACACACACACACACACACACACACACACACACATGAAACTTGAACATGAATGAAAGTCGTGCAATTTACAAAAATGACCAATAAAAGTCTGTTCTTGATACTCTGCTGGCTGATTTGCTGTTCATTCTAATCGCGAGCCGTTTGTGTTTTATTTCGTGTGTTGTTTTTACCACGGTTTGTGTTTTTCTGTCATTTCGAAATGACACTAGCCTATATTTTCACTTTGTCACAGTTATTAAATCCGTGTGTCAATGGCACAGTACAGGCTACGTGTGTGTGTCAAACATTTTGGTGAATTAAATTTGTTTGGGCTGCTTATATATTTGAAATAAAGAGAAAATGTTGACTTTAGCGATGACAAGGCATTATTTAAACTGCAGAAGATGCCGTCTGACAACGAGGGGAAAACGCCTCACAGCAGCTGTTTTCTATCCTATTAGATTGCATTTCTTTAAATGATCAGTCCAGGAGATGGTGCTTATGGACAACAGTACTAGTTCAAAGAGTATAAAAGCAGGTAAAATAGATTAAAACTATCGTTTCAAAGCTGTCCAAATGTGACTGTTTACACGCATCAGCTGCCGACCGGAAGTTCTTCACATATCCTTGCGCATACACGCAAAGCAAAATGGGTAATTTTGCGTTCCAAGAAAAAGGTCTATAGTTTAAAGTGATAAATTTTTTGGGTTGGGTTTTAGAGTAGTGGTCCCCAAACTTTTTATCACTGCAGACCAGTCAACACTTGACAATTTTAGAGCGGCCCGGGGGGTGGGGAGGGGATTGTACATAGATTGCTACAAGACCATCAACTGTTTTCTCAGAGGATGACAAGCTGACAAAACATTGCTGTAACTCTGATACAAGTTTTATTTATGAAGAAAATTAAAAAGCCCTGAGGGTTATCTGAGATAAGTCTACTGAAATGTGTATATTCCAAACAAAATGTGAACCTGACCGGTCAGTTCTTGTCACGTGACTCACAGTGCGCTTGTAGCATTCTGAGGATATTTTCAACTGGCTGAGTCTAGAAGGCGTGAGCGGGGACTACTGTTATAGAGTACTAAATAAACTGTCGGCACATTTTCTGTATTTTACAAACTTATTTTTCTATACATTATTTTTTTTATACATTACATTATTTCAAACTACTAAAATGTCAATAAAAGTGATTTTGTTAAACTGGAGTCAACATCAAAAGTTGACTCTACAGAGTCTACTGACTCGACAGAGCAGAGATCAACATCCTATAATGCAATTCACAAACCTGTCTGGGAGTTTATACTGTGCCTATAAGACTGCAATTAGCTTTGTCAGATTGTTTCATTGAGATAAAAGCTAAAATATGCAGGACAGCAGCCCTGCAGAAGCATAAACGGATGCCCCGGATATTTTTCTTATAAGATCTGAAGTGATTAATTATCTTTCACAATAATGTCAAGTAAAGTTTATTCATAAACTAATTTCGAGAGGATCATGTGCTTATGATTTATCACGGCCGGTCTCGCATTTGCTAATCACTATCTTCCAATCATATGAGCCCTAAGCTACTATAAATAGCCACAGTTTTCAGTTCACTTTATCTTCGTTTGGAGGAAACCCCCCTCCTCCTCTATTCTTCTCCTTTTCCTCCGATTGGGCGGCACGGTGGCCCAGTGGTTAGCACTGTGAGCCTCACAGCAAGAACACTACCAGCTCTGGTTCCACAGGACCGGTGGGTGTTTTTGTGAGGAGTTTGTATGTTCTCCCCGTGTCCGAGTGGGTTTTCCCCGGGTTCTCCGGTTTCCTCCCACCATCCAAAGACATTCAACATACTTAACAATCAAGCATTTGTCTAACCCCTTGTGTTCCCTTAGCTACCGCAGCACGGGAGTTCTGAGATCCACCGAGCTCAGGCTCCCCTCTCGCTCTGCCAACGGGAGGAAGCCTCGGGCTTGAGGAGCCCTTGAGCTCGAGGCTCTCTGACGGGACAGCATGCCAAATAAGCTTTAATAAATCATCAGCTAAGTGTGAACTCTTGAAATAAGTATGCTCATGCCATAGTATCTGCTTTTAGCATATAGTTTGATTAGATTCACAAGCAGCACTGACCCACACACAGAGGAATTGAATGACATCTGCAATAAAAATCAGACATAAACTCTTAAACAGACATAAACAGACATAAACTTTTATCAACCACATTAAAGTTCATGTACTATACACTAGCTAGCTCAATGAGGGAAGCAGACTTTTACACATACACACTTCTGCCTGGTCTTCATTTTGGCCCTCTGGCATCTCTGTTGTACAGTAGTAGCAGTAAAAGCCACATTGTTTTATGTCCAAGCAAGATTGATTGTGTGTGTGTTTGTGTTAATTCCAGCATCCTGCATGGGGAGTTACTGTAGAGAATTCAATCCTATTTCTGTGTGCAGAAGTGGGGAATCTGCTTTGAGCGTTTATTATGGACTGTGGGGACAAACCCAGAGCCAAAAGCCAGACTGCGGCCTTTCATGAGTCTATGTAGGGATCTAGGCTAATGATTTCTCCAGACTTGGCAAAAGTTACCACCATGCAGATTTGTGTCAAGCTCGCTGTTTTTTACCCTCAATATGCTGCATCTCTGGAGACACATGTGCACGTTTAATACCTTAAAATTATGTATCTGAAGATCTGAACTTCTTGTTATTCTTATTAATGACTCCCAAGAGGACACACATTTATGCAGATTAGTAGGGCTGCACAAAACATGGGTGATGCGGTGTTGCAGTAGGTTGTGCTGTCGCCTCAAAGCAAGATGGTTGCTGGTTCGAGCCTTGGCAGAATCAGTTGGCATTTCTGTGTGGAGTTTGCATGTATTCCCTGTGTTCGCATGTGTTTCCTTTGGGTGCTCTGGTTTCCCCAACATGTTCAAAGACATGCAGTACAGGTGAACTGAATTGTCCGTAGTGTATGAGTGTGTGTGTGTGTGTGTGTGTGTGTGTGTGAGAGAGAGAAAGAGAGTGGGTGTTTCCCAGTGATTCGTTGCGGCTGGAAGAGCATTTTCTGTGTAAAACATATGCTGGATAAGTTGGCGGTTCATTGCGCTGTTGCGACAGCTGATTAATAAAAGGACTAAGCCGCAAAGAAAATGAATAAATGAACAAATAAAAAATTAATTAATTAATTAAAAAATATCGCAAAAACACTAAATATGGCAATATCAGTTTTCCAATATCATGCGGCCCTAATCAGTAGTGTAATTCTCTTCTGTTCAATAAATATACCATTGTTTCCTCCTAATAACAGTACAGTACGCCTCCATTCAACACTGAATGCTAAATTTAAAACAACTCATGATGTCACATTTATTAAATGAATATGAACTAAATGCCATTTGCTTCTGTTTATATAAAGTCTTCTGAATAAACAACCAAAAAAACTGAAGACGTCCACAGTCACTGCAAAAAAACAGCTGGAAGAAACAAGCAATGAGCATGGGGGTGCATGTTGTTACACTATGTGGAGTAAGCTGTCACAATGAAAGTTACAAGTAATTACGCTTCTGAGCTAACTGTAAACAGCAGCGCTTATTCCAGACAAAACAGTATATTTATTATATTATATATATTTATTATTATTATTATTTGTTTTTTATCTAATAATAATGACCATGTACAGCTGAAGTCAGACTTATTAGCCCCCCTGTATATTTATTTCCCCAATCTCGGTTTAACAGAAAGAAGTTTTTTAACACATTTAATAACTAATTTCTAATAAATTGTTTTTTTTATCTTTGCCATGATGACAGTTCATAATATTTGACTAGATTTTTTTTAAGACAGTCGCTTTTTTTTTTATTGCAAAAATAAAAAACATTACAACAGTACAACAGTACAGTACGACAAATACAGATACAAAACTGAAAGAAGTATGGTACAATCAATAGGAATATAACTTGTTTTTTCAAGAGACTAGTATTCAGCTTAAAGTGACATTTAAAAGCTTAACTAGGTTAAATAGGCAAGTTAGGGTATAGGCAAGTCTATGGTTTGTTTTGTTGAGGTGAATAATATTGACCTTAGAATGTTTTTTTGTTGTTGCTTTTTAAAATACGGCTTTTATTTTAGTCGAAATAAACAACTTACACCAGAAGAAAAAAAATATTATAGAAAGTACTGTACAAATTCCTTGCTCTATTAAACATTAAAAAACACAGGAGGGATATTTTTGACATCAACTGTATAGCCTATGGTACAAATTATGTGTAAAATTACTTATGTAACAAACTTTTTTGTATAGTTGTTTCTATTTATGTGCGTATCAAATATGTGCGTATCAAATATACATTATATATATATAATACAAACACAAGCGCTCACACACACATGTCAAAACAAGGTTAATTTGGATGCGATCATTTTGGACGCCAAGCAACTATTACATCACGTCTTATTTTGATTTAGATACAGTGTTTTGATAATTGCTCTAACTTCCCCTGAACTCAAAATGTGCATTTTCAAACCTTTAAGCGCCACCTACCAGATCCAAAGGCTTTGGCGATGAGCCACGTCAAACTGCAGGATATCTTGGCCCTGCTGAAGTCATAGTGATCCATAGATTTGATGGAGGGCACGATGAAGGTCCTCCTGCTCTCCTTGATCTCTGCGGCATCTCCCATCTTGACGTCCACGCGCGGCTGCATCATTTCCCGCGGGACTATGAGCTCAGAGACGACATTCCCATGATCAAATATGATCTGGAAAATAACGGATCCGGTAACTCTCCTCTCAAACACTAATTAGGCTACACGAGTGGAAAAACGAACCCCCGAGCACAGGATTCAATATCCAAAAAGCAAATCCAGGCGACTGCGGTAACGTTAGTTCTCATCCGTTTCCCGGCATATTATCCTCAAGTTGGTGTCGATGCCAAAAATCAATATCTCATGTGTGACACGAGCGCCATGATGAGGGATGTCACGCTGAATGGCGAGGAGAGGCGATCGATGAGCTGACCGTTTGGTGTCATGATTTCTTCCGCTTCTTCAACTTTTGTTAACTGTCCTTCCTAAAATCTCTCCCTCTCCCTGCGGTCCGCCTGCCGCACTGGCCTGGAAAAAAGGAGAGGGAAGAGTGCGCATGCGCGAAACGCCCAGACGCAGACAAGCACTGCTGGCAGAGACAGATTCACACAGCTGTCAAATAAAATAAAACGACGTTCTGTACACCTCTCGTCTACTACACACACACACACTACGGTTCAATTAGTTGATGTTAGTTAACGCAATTAGTAACACGAACAAACAATGAACAATACATTTACTACAGTTAACGTCATGTTAGTTAACGTTAGTTGATGAAAATACAGTTGTTCATGTGAACTCACGGTGCATTGAATGAGCATGAACGTGGATGCTAATCATGCAACAGTAAATAAATGGTGAACTATGATTAATAAATGCATTGTTCATCATTAGTTTGTTTGTAAATACATTAACTAATGAAACAATTGTAAAGTGTGACCATGTATGTCGACAACATCTCTACCTATAGTTCTTTAAACATTATTACCTGTGCTGTGTTTAAAATATATATAATTTTTATATTGCTAAATTATTTGGCTTTAACTTGCGGAAAGCGTTAAAGGGTTTGCTCACCCCAAAATGCAAATTATGCTATTCATTTCTTGCCCTCATGTCATTCCATGTCCTGAGACCTTTGTGCATCTTCGAAACACAAATTAAGATATTTTAGTTGAAATCTGAGAGCTCTCTTTTCCTCCATAGACAACAACATTCTCGACTTCACATCTTCAAAACAGATCATATTAATTTAATGGTTTAATCTGAATATGAGGAGTTCAGGTGCAAAAAAAACTTTAAGTGCAACCGTCTGCAATTTCCATCAAAAATTTGCAGCCTCCTGTTTATGTTTGTATGTGATATTTCACTTTAAAGACAAAGAAAATGACTTATTCCTTGCCATAAAAGTGATATTACTGAACATACACACAGGAGCCTGATAAAAAAAAATAATTTTAGAGGAAAATTTTAGATGGCATTTAGAGGTTTTTGCACCTAAACTCCTCATATTATAATGCTACGAGAATATTTTTGTGCGCACATAAAACAGAAATCATGAACTATTTTTAATGAGGTGATACATTAGAGGTGTGCTTTCTTAAATGCACAATATACTGACATTGAGGAGAAGAAACGGTTATATTGTATATAAGAATATAATATGAATATTGTTTTGTATTGTATGTTTTGATGGGGATTTTTAATATTTTTCTTGACGTAGAGCTTCTTGTGACCATAGGGAAGAGAGCTCTCAGATTTCACCTGAAAAATTTTTAATTTGTGTTCTGAAGATGAATAAAGGTTTCCGGAAATTGGAACAACACAAGGGTGAGGAATTAATACCTTACTTTTCATTTTTGCATGAAACATTCATTCAAACATTTGCACAATTAAATAATACTTTTTTTTTTTTTACTCCAGTCAGTCTCAAATGTAATAAAAAAAAAAGGTCAGATCCTGCACATTTATTTAAAACATTCATTCTTGACATACAAACATTTCCACAATTTGTGAAAATCAGTTTAACAATAGTAACATCTAAATAAAGTGGAACAGATTTACAATCTATTACTTTGTTAAAATAGTTGGGTTAAAAATACAGCAACATATAACCCAACTATAAGTTATTATAGCACCTTCCTAAGTGTTATTTTTAACCCAATGCATTGGGTTATTTTGATTAACTGTTATTTTTTCCATTCTGGTATTACTATTGCTACTATTACTGAATTACTATAACTATTACTATTATATTGAAAATGCTTTATTTCCATTTCATTTTAGTTCCAGAAACTTTTGTTAAAACAAATCAAGAATCAAAATCAATGAAGAACAAAGGGGAGACAGTTATAAACTGTGCAAGCAGAAAATCATGTGCAGAATATGGAGCTCTGTTTGCTGTAGAGGCTGTTCAGCAGCTGCAGAAGGCTTCACTCAGTGTCCACAATGTACAATACATTTTAACAACATCCAAACGCATTAAAACGCTTCTAAAAGATGATCTCGGATGGTAAAACAGATATAAAAACCACGACGCAGAGGTCATTTGTTAAAAATAACAACAAAATTGCACAAAACACAAAAACAACATTATGCACGTTTAATACAGCTGTTTTGTGTCAGTTAAATCAGTTGTTGAAATTCAAATTTTTAACCCAACTGATGGGGTTATTAAATAAATACCCAAAATAAAGGTTAAAAATAACCCAACAAAGCACCAAATATTTACCTCAACTGGTTGAGTTATTAACAAATACCTAATAAAGGTTAAAAAAACAACAACAACAAAGCACCAAATATTTAACTCAACTGCTTGAGTTATTAATAAATACCTAATAAAGGTTAAAAATAACCCAACAAAGCACCAAATATGTTTAACTCAAGCATTGGGTTAAATAAATAACTCATTGTTTTTTAGAGTGTATGTTACTTGCTGTACTGTTACTGTGGTGATATTATTTACCTCTTCTTTGAAGTGGTTTAAATTTAATTGTTTACTTATTTGTTCTAATAATACTAGCAATGAATGTTATAAATTTGGTGCTTCTCAGTGATTCTGTTCACCCATATTCACTCTGATTTTAGCTTAAACCTTCATTCTTGAATCACACAAACACTCACTCGCTTTCTTTCTACTTGCTCCTTTCTATATCAGGGGAATGATCCGCCTAATGCAAACATATTTCACAATTTTTACAACTATTGTCAAAACTGTACAAGTTCTAGTTCAATTAATCAGAGATTTAATGTATTATTTATATTTCTCTTTTTTTTAAATAATCATATTGTACACTAGCATTAAGCCACTTGTTGCCATCATTTACAGCATTTGTGGTATAAAAATAACAATGTCATGCTTTCAGTCATGATTATATTCATTACTAGACAACACAACACCTGATAAATAATTGATCCACTTCAGAGAGGTGGAATATATGGTTAAATAACCTTGATTTTTGATCACAAAGCATTTTATGGAAACAAAAATGTTAGTATTGATATTAAGCCAACTATTTATAGCCTATGTCAGGGGTGTCCAAACTCTGTCCTGGAGGGCTGGTGTCCTGCTGAGTTAAGCTACAACTTGCTTTAACACACCTGCCAGGAAATGTCAAGTACAGTATATCTGAGCTTGATAAACTGGTTCAGGTGTATGTGATTAGAGCTAAACTCTCTAGGACACCGGACCTCCAGGACTGAGTTTGGACACCCCTGGCCTATGTGATAAGCATGCTTTTGTTTGAGTTTAAATGAGAAGGCAGAAAGAAAGAGTATTTAAAAAACCTATGATGACTAATAATTTGGGTTGTTTAAAAAAAAGTCATAAGCATTGAGATTGATAACATGGAGTCTTAACTTTGACCTTTAAATAGAGTTTTTTTTTTTTTTTATCTGTGCAATGGTGATGCAGGTTGTGTGTGTTAGCAGGAGTCATGGATCTTTCTCTCCCTCAAACAGGAAGAGGTGTGACCTCTGACTATCAGCTCTGGAGAATAGCTGTAATTATTGCCTTCAACCACATACACAAGCCTTTCATCACACAAACACACGCTCACACAAGCTTTTTATGTGTGAGAGAGCAAGCCAGTTTTAAAGCAGAGAGAGAGAGAGAGAGAGAGAGAGAAAGAGAGAGAGAGAGAGAGAGAGAGAGAGAGAGAGAGAGAGAGAGAGAGAGTTTTTTCCACCCAGATGTGACTGAATCTCTCCTGCTAAATTTAGCCATATTGGCTGCTGTTACTCACTGCTCAAGCTTCTGACCCAGCTGAATGACATCACGCCCGTCAGCTCTTTATGTGCGTTGAATCATGACGATTTTGTCCAAAAATAGTAATTTACTAATTCATTATTTCAGTTTCCAATGGTCACCTGTTTGCGTCTTTCCATTTCACAAAATCTGGGCCAACTGTACTGTCCACACAGAGAAATGTTGTGAGATGTCGCCATCCAGCGGACACCGGAAAACAACCTGCTGCAGTTGGATTGAGGGATTTCGCTCATAATTTAACCCTTGTGCACTGTTTAAATTTACTACCCTTTTGTTATTTTCAGGATAACAACATCCACTGAATTAAACTGCTGTAATTATGCATCAGATAAATAAATATTATATATATATATATATATATATATATATATATATATATATATATATATATATATATATATATATATATATATATATATATAATGTGAATATATATAATATCAGCCCTGATCAAAAGTACTAAATTGTTTGGAAAATTATATGATTTTAACTCTTTATTTGGCAAATTCACAAATAATTTCACTGATTTGGTGAAAAGAAATCACACAAAATGACGTATTTTCAATATAAAAAGTCATTGTGGACTTGATTTTTAAAAACTTTGGAGTCTTGGACATGTCAACAATTAGTAACAACATTGGCTTTAATGCATTGTTGGATTTACATTTTTTTTCTCCCTGATTTACTGTTGGTGGCTGTTTTTGCCCTGTTGACTTACATTATAATCACCTTTGATGGCGCATAAATACACAGTCTTTATTTTTATTATTCCAACAGTAAAAACTGACAAATTTGACCTCTTTCAGGGAAAACCACCAACAATCAAAAACGCATGATCATATGTTGTCATGGTTTTGTAATAAAAAAGATGTGTCAATAATGAAAGTCATCAGGGCAAAAACAGCCACCAACAGTAAGTTAGGGAGAATAAAATGAAAATGAATTTAAAAAAAAACAATGCATCAAAGGCAATTATGTTACACAGGTCCAAGACTTTGATAAAAGATTTTTTTAAATAATAATAATAATTTATGAGTTTATGATTTGCTGGATCAGTTGGTGGTTCATTCTACTGTGGCGACCCCAGGTTTATAAGGGGACTAAGCCGAAAAGAAAATGAATGAATGAAATTTCTGAATTTGGCAATTAAAGAGTTAAAATCCTATAATTTTCTCAACAATTTAATAGTTTTGATCAGGACTGAGGTTTATTAACAGATTAATGCAAAAAAAAAAATGTATCTGATGCATATTTACAGCAGTTTAATTCAGTGTATGTTTTCATCCCGAACATAACAAAAGGGTAGTAAATTTGCTCAGAGTGTATTGTTGAGTTTTCTTTTAAAAAAAAAAAAAAAAATTAAAGCATTTTCTCAAAATGTGTCAAAATAAGATTTGTCACCTTAAATCATTCTGCTAGCTGAAACACAGAGAAAGTTATGGCTAAATTAAGACTCAAAATCACCCCAGAGTGGATAAAAACATCCCCAACAGTACATAAGGGTTAAGAAAAAATATTTAAAGCATCTTCGGGGTGGAAGAACCTTTCAAAATATGTGATATGTATGGTGACTAAAAAGGCCCAGCTCTTCTGGTTTGTGGTGTGAAAAAATAACCCCCGGTTTCACAAAGAAGGTTTAAGGCTAGTCAAGGTTAAATTGCAAGTTTGAGCTGTTTCAACTTAAAATAACTTGATGTCTTAAAATACGTCAGTGTGATATTTGTCTCCAGGTGCACACCAGTAATATATTTTCCTAAGGCCATTTTTTTTTAAATGTGTCTTAAATAGCCTAATTTAACTATGGCCTATAGTCCTGGCTTAATCTAAGCTCTGTTTGTGAAACTGAGCCTGGGAGTGGCAAACACAGTGGAAGCCAGCTAGTGAAGTGCTGTGCAGGTAAACCATAGGGCCATGGTCTCAGCTCAGAGTGGGTTGGGTTGCGTAGGACACATTGGATACATTGGATGGCATGGATACATTGGTGCCGTAACCCGGATGGGAGTGAGGTTTAGGGGAGTGTACTAGCGGAGGCCAGCTAGTGAAGTGCTGTGCAGGTAAACCTCACTCCTCTGACTTCTAAAGGTGCTAGCAATAGACACTAGAGGCCATGGTCTTTAGCCTGCTTGTTAGAACAACCAACTTCCATGCAAAAAGTTCCTGGTGTAAAACTGGTGGAGTTACATATACATATAAATAACGTTGGATTCAGAATTATGAACCCCTCTCTTGAATTTTTTTTTTCTTTCTTGTGCTTCTTTTTTTTCTTTTTCTTTTTTAATATTTCCCAAATGATGTTTAACAGAGCAAGGAAATTTTCACAGTATGTCTTTTCTTCTGGAGAAAGTTGTTTTATTATGGCTAGAATAAAAGCAGTTTTTTAAAAGAATTATTAAAAAAAACATTTTAAAGTTAACAATATCAGCCCCTTTAAGCTTTATATTTTTTCAATTGTCTACAGAACATAGCATTGTTATACCATGACTTGCCTAATTACCCTAATAAGCCTTTAAATGTCACTTTAAGCTGTATAGAAGTGTCTTGAAAAATATAAAAAAAAAAATAACAGTGAAATATTTTTTACTGTCATCATGGCAAAGATAAAATTAATCAATTATTAGAAATGAGTTATTAAAACTATTATGCTTAGAAATGAGTTGAAAAAAATCTGTTAAACAGAAATTCGGGGGAAAAAATTGGGCTAATAATTCTGACTTCAACTATATATATATATATATATATATATATATATATATATATATATATATATATATATATATATATATATATATATATATATATATATATATATATACACACACACGCCCCAATTTCCCAATTTGACCAACAGAGGGTGCTGCTGCGCTACAGGTAGCTATCAGTGCTGACTACTAAAAACAACATAACTTGGAATAATTTAGGTTTACCACAGTTATGGAATGTGCCCAGCCTACAGAAACAATGTAAGTAATGGTGTGCTGATGTTGTACTTGCCAAATAAGCAATTGCTGTTTTAACTAAGTGTTTTATAATGGTAAACACCATTTCCACAGGACAAAAGTCACAAGTTGAATGTTCCATATCTGCTTTTTTATCAAATTTTTTTTTACAGCTCTTGAAGAAGTGCATTATTAGCGCATTGTCATAAGTAATAGTAACTTTTATGGAAGTAAAATAGCTGAACGGTAGCAAATTGACATTTTGTTTTCTTTAAAATTATTGCTTGAAACATTTGAGGAAAATAGGCTGCTGTTTTAGACACGAGGAACTGAAAATGGAACTATAATAAAAGACAATGTTATTGGATTTAAGGTAGACACATTGTCACACACTATTCAATGTAAGCTAAAATAATATAAAGCTTGATCAAGGTACCCCTGTCAGATAATGCCTTTCATTCGACAGTACATGGGTAGGGTTAGATTTATGGTTAGGTTTAGGTTCGGGTTGGGATTAATCAGGAAACAAAATCAGAGATAGGTTCGTAGCCAGGGGGGTTTGGGTGATTCGGAAGACCCATTCCTCACTGACAAAGGTCCAGAATTTGTCCATCATAAATAGTGAAAATAAGCCATCGAAAAAGGCTTTAGGGCCAAGCAGCTACAGTTTTAATTGAAAACTTTTAACAGATTCTATTTTTTTTCTAATGATATATGATTTAATAAATTTGTCTTTCATAAATATGCATCTTTTTCACATTTTTTAAATTCAGAATCTTAAGGAAATATTTTGGTACATCAAAAAGTGTAGTTATGATGACACCCAACAAGCTAACTCAGCTAAAAATAGAACTATAAAATATTTAAATATCATAATTAAATAGAAAAAAGGGGATGTATAACTGCAAAAAGGTTCACTTTGAGAATAAAAGAACCCCCCTTTTCACCAGGCTTGCTACGAGTGGTGTACTAAGTGGTGTACTAGCAGTACTAACACCAGACTGTTTTGCATACAGTTTTTAAAATTCTTATAAGAAAAAACGTATAAGCCTACAGTATATGGACACACAAAAACAAAACATATTTTATTTCATATGGGAAATTTCATTGATATGTCACATATACAAACATTTACTCTAGCAATATTTGGCATTCTGGCTTAAAGGCCTAGAAACTAATATTATAAATGGGTCTAAATTTTTCACACATTTAGTTTTTATTAAAATACATTATTACATTTTTTTTAGTTCATTATAAACCTGTATTAATTTATTCATTCATTTTTATTATTGTTTTGTAAATTCTTTTATTCATTTTAATCAAATTGTTATATTTTAATTTAAGCATATTATTATAACTATAAATACATTTTAATAGAATATAATTTTTTCCAATTCCGAGTCCAGCAAATTTTAAATAGGTAATTAAAAGTTGCATAACATAATTAAACACAGAACTGAAATATGCACAGTGCTCAGCATACGTATATGAGTACACCCCATTTTGAAAATGAATATTTTTATCCATTTCTCAGTGAATATGGGTAATATACTGTATATTGGAGCATTTGAACAAAACAGATTTATTAAATATATACATTTATTAAAATAATATTTTAGTCACAGAACATCTTTAAAAATGGATAATACATTTAAATTCATGCAAAATATAGAAAAAAAACTACAACATTTCAACAAAATGTGATGTTGTTGTTTTTTTGGTTTGTTTCTCTATTTTGCTAGATTAGCTCCCCATTTGACTTCAATACTGACTAAACTACTGTATTTGCACAAATCAAATATTGTAAAGAATGCTATAGAAAATATTAATTTAAAAGAGAGATTTGTGGGGGTGTAGACATATATTCTGAGCACTGCTTATTACATCAACAGCAGGAGATTCTCCTGCAATATTATATTTTCATCACTAGATGGAAGCATTTATTTATTTGAATCTAGTCTTTTGATTGAACGTTTTTTCCCTTTCATGATTCCTTCTAGATTAGACTACAAATATTTTATATGTATATAAATAGTGATCATATATTATTAGCACAAGTTTTTAAATTACATATATATGCTGTGAATTTACACAGGCTATTTGAAAAAGGGTAAAAAAAAATGTACCCTGTGATTATAAACTAGGGGAGATCGGAGCTGTAGATAACAAAATACGAGTTGTAACTCAACTCTACAAATCAGGGATAAGATAGGGTTCATGTAACATTTTCAGCTTCCTGCAGGTATCCTAAACAATCACACATGGATATTTTCCAGTCAGTCTTGCAATTTCTCCAAAAGCTACAACAGAAAATTGAATTCTGAGGTAAGAAATTCAAAATAAATAGCAATATAATATTTTGTTCACTACCTCTACCGTTGTGGATGATGTTGTATGAGTTATGTCAGGTCAAACTGTTGTTTCTCTAGTAAGGAATCAACCTCCTGCTAATTTCAAAGAAACACGTGTTTTGAAAGTAAACACTTACACACACATACACATGCATGTGCACGTACAGACATGCACGCACAAACGCACAAGTGCATGCTCAAACACACACAATATGCACGTACACATCCAATATTCACATATATTGTATTGTTGCAGTCATTTATTTACAATAAAACTGTTGTTGTGGCAAATTACTTGTACGCTTAGTTTTTGTACATGTTGTCTACCTATGAAGGTAAATCTGTTGCGAAACTCGAGAGCTTGCAAATGTAAATGTGAGCACTTGTGATAATAATATTTGTATGTGTAGGTTGAAATGTGCACTTACAGCTCTGATGTGAACAGCTGAAATCCTCGATTTGCACACACACACAACAATCCACACACTTGTGTTTTAAATTGGAAGTTGCAGATTAATAGTTGTGTATTTGTTCAACGGACACTGAGAGTGAACTACAGCTCTCAAAAAACTACAAGTCCATACATACCACGCGCATTACACTCGGTCCACGTACACTGATCTGCTATCACAGCTGTGTCTGTTTACCGTTGATTTCCTGGACTATACAATCATTCCACCTCTGTTTGTTACTGCGTCGTTTGTCTATCTTGTCGTCCTTGTTGGTATGTGTTTCTTGAATCCAGTTTATATCTTGTCAAGTTGTCATCCTGAATCTAGTTTAGTATCCTGTCTCAGTCTGAGTCTAGTTCAAGTTTAATCTGTTTGAGTTCCTCGTTTGTTTGTTACTTTGTATTTTGGATTTTTTGTCACTGTTTATGCATAATATTATATTAAAATCTGCACTTGGAGCCGCACCTTTTGTTCCTGTTTGAGCTCGTTAACGTGACAAAGCACTCCGATTTGCATTGAAATATATAGATTTTTCACAAAATCATGACTCCCTGCTCCTTTTCTCTCCATGTATACTACATATGACAGTGGAGTGATTGAAAAGCCAGCCAGGCCCGCATAAACATTCAGGAATGTTTTATGATTGCGAACATCACAACCTTTGATTATTCACATGACGTTCAATTCATAGTGTGCACCATTATCATGCTAAATGCTACCAGCTTCATCCAAACCCCTCCAAAGCCACACATAATGTGCTGCATAATTCATACGAAGATGCCGTCACGCAAACACAACACAGGCAGTGTGCTTCCCACCCCGACAGACCCTTTACCCACCCCAACACAGATGAAGCAGCGCACAAAAGGACAGTTCAGGCCGTGTCTTTTCTGTCTGTCAGTATGTGTGTATGTATGCGGCGCAGTGTGTGCTCTTTGCTCAGAGCTGCCAAAATGCTTCCAGATACGACCCAGCTGACGTCAGTTATGGCGGATACTCCCTCTGTTTGGCCTCAGTCTGTAACTGTACGTTTCTATAAGATCTGCTAACTTTCAACGCTGTTTGATTTAAAGCGTTTGAGGGAAGCTGCTATTGTGGAGAAATTATCACTTTATTTTGATGGTCCGTTTGTTGAATTTAGGTTACATTGCATCTACATGCTAACTAATTCTCATTAGATTTTAAGTAGACTGTTAGGTTGGGAGTAGTGTAAATTGACGTGTACTTGCAAAGTTTCTTATAGTCAGTTAAATGTCTGTTGAAGCAGTATCAAGAGATATTAAGCAGACAGTCTACTAATACGCATATGGACCATCAAAATAAAGTGTTACCGTCAAAATCTTCTATTTCATTTATTTGTCATTCATTTATTTATATTGTGTATAGTGTACAAACCCATATGGAATATATAGCAATATATAACCAATATAGCAATTTGTAGTAAATAGCTACTATTGTGTTTTTGAAGAATGTCTTTGTAACGGAGGCCAGCTAGTGTGTGCTGTGCAGGTAAACCTCACTCCTCTGACCTCTAAAGGTGCTCTAGTGACGGATGCTAGAGTCCATGGTCTTTAGCCTCCTTGGTAGAGCAGCTGACTCCCATGTGGAAGGTTGCCAGTTCGATACCAGCTCGGAACAGGTTGGGTGGTGTAGGACCGGTGGTGTTACATTGGTGCCATGACCCGGATGGAATTGAGGTTTAGGGGGGGTGAGTGTAACGGAGGCCAGCTAGTCAAGTGCTGTGCAGGTAACCCTCACTCCTCTGACCTCTAAAGGTGCTCTAGCGACAGACGCTAAAGGCCATGGTCTTTAGCCTCCTTGGTAGAGCAACCGACTCCCATGCGGAAGGTCGTTGGTTCGATACGAGCTCGGAGCTGGTTGGGTGGTTGGAGCTGGTAGGACCGGCGGGGTTACACATATAGCAAAGTACTTGAATAAATCTGTTGTGGTATTACTAACTAGTAGTCTAAACAACTGGTAACACTAACCTATTAACTACTGGCTTCTTACCTGCGTATTATTAAAATATTGGCTGTGTATTACTTATAAAGTATGACCTTATTGTACATGCCTCATCCATGCCAAAACCTGAACCCACCTACTACCTTACTAACTATTAATGAACAGAAAATGAGTGCTTTAGTGCTCAATAAAAGTCTTAGTTAATGGTTTGTGAATTGCAAGAATTGTACAACCCAGGCTCATTCTGATACGTATCCCTTTATACATTTCAGATCTCACATTTCTCTTGTGATTACCATTCATGCCTGCTGTTCTTGCTTAAATACACCAGAGGCTGCTGTTGACTGACTGAATGACCAACCGACTAATTCCCTAACTCTCCCCTATCCCTAAACCCAACCAATAGTGTTTTCAAAAGCACTGATTGACCAGCGTCCACCCACTTCCCTAAACCCAACCACAGTGTTTTAAAAAGCAATCCAGAAAAAGAAAAGCCCCCTGATTTTTATTACAGTTTCAGATTTTACCACATTCTCACCCTGTTATTTACTTGTTTATTTTCTTTTTTTGGCTTTTGTTTTTGTCTTACCTGCTTTCTCAGAACCGTTCTTCACCAGACTTGAACTCAAACCCTGTTGTCACGGTCAACTCTGATCTGCGTCTTAAGTCTGGCGACGTACATGTTAGCTACCAGACAAACTGGTAACTGTAGGAAAGCTGTTTATATGGAGGTAAGCGGTCAGCTGGTAAGCTGAAACGTATATTGAGCTACATTTTCAGAATGAGCCTTTGTTGGTACAAACCCTTATGGAAAAATGCTTGAGGAATTTATAGGAAGGGTGACGCAGTGGTGCAGTAGGTAGTGCTGTCGCCTCACAGCAGGAAGGTCGCTGGTTCAAGCTTCGGCTGGGTCAGTTGGCATTTCTGTGTGGAGTTTGCATGTTCTCCCTGGATTCGCGTGGGTTTCCTCTGGGTGCTCCGGATTTCCCCACAGTCCAAAGACATGCAGTACAGATGAATTGGGTAGGCTAAATTGTCTATAGTGTATTGAAGATGAATCCAAAGAATCTCGATGAACTCTGGGAATCCTGCAGGAACGCTTTCTTTGCCATTCCAGATGACTTTATTAGTCAGTTATTTGAGTCATTGCAGAGATGTACTGTATGGATGGATGCAGTCCTCCAAGCTCATGGGAGTAATTAACAATTTTAATTATTTTTCCACTGCACCATGACTTTATATTCTATACTGTACAATATTTCTGTTAAGTGACAAGACTTCTTTCTGAGGAAAGTCAGACCTTACTGGCCTAATAATAATTAAAAGTAATTGAAAATCAAAACAAGATCATATTTTATTTTGGTAAAATAAGCGTAATCTAGAGGCCGTTGCCTTTCATATAAGCCACTTCTAATTCCAAATGATCAACTAGAAGTTATTATTTGTTGTTCCTAAAACTTGGATTGGCGACAAGACTTTTGTCAGGTAGTCTATGACTTCTGCTGATATATTGAGTTTTTATGAAGTGAGTTTCTTGCAGCTGACCATTTTGCATCATAAGACGTCAGTATATAGTCAGGAGCTGCTGGAATGACTTTCCTGTATGTGCTTTTTTAACACTCAAAGTACCCAAACTATTGAATAAGCATGAGTAAATTAATATGAAATTTAAATTTTGGACTTTAATACTTGAAAGTATTTTTGTAGAAAATTTTAAGCCTTTTTTTAATTTCACATGTGATCAATTTAATGCATCCTTGCTGAATAAAAGTAATAATACAAAACAATCTTATACAAATATTCTAATAAATATATTTGTTTCTTCTTGTTGTTCTGCAAAACACTTTGATGGGCATTTGATAAAATATGCTGCAAAGTTAAATTAATAATGCAGCGAGCATTAATATTACAAGAAAAACCAGAGCCACACAGTGTGCTGAAAAGTGAGGCAGAAAATAAAGGAAAGGAGGCACAGAGAGCAGCAGACGGGATCACTCTTGTGCTTGGGTCACTGAGGGGTATTTTTAACACACACAGACCTCAAGGCTGTAGTTAGAGGGTGGGTCACACAGGCTTGTGCTTCCCCCACTGCCAGTACAAACCTGTATTTATCGGAATAAAATCCAGAGGGGAGTCTGGACCATATGCCCAAAGTTTATTCTCTCTGTGCAGTGGTGACGCAGAAATCTGGCTCGCTTTCTTAAATGGGAAACTTTTTTAATCCTTATTAAAAAATGGGAGATTCCACCACACTCCACAGTTTTGTTTTATTATTATATTTGCTGAACGTTTCCTGTTAAATGCATATCAAATCTTATAATATGATTTTCACATTGTAGCATAATTGATGTAAATAAAATAAACAAAAAGAAAGAAAGGATAAAAACAAAAGAACAAGAGTGGGTATACATAATTACCATAGAGAAGAGGAGTTTAGTTTTTAGAGTATATTTACAGTTCTGGTTGCTTTTCGACTTGAATGTCCTTCATTCATTAATTCATTCATTCATTCATACATTAATGAATTCAATTTCCTTTGGCTTATTTTCTTTAGTCATCAGGGGTTGCCACAGTGGAATGAACTACCAAATTATCAGCATGTTTCACGCAGCGAATGCTCTTCCAGTTGTAACCCAGTACTGGGAAATGCTTTAAGAGTTTCAAAATTAATTTTTAAATCAGCCTTGAAGTGTGAGATATTAGGCTTCCTCTCTGCCCAATTACACTTGTGTATATGATTCTTGCCTAATAATATCAAAAGATTTCAAATAAAAAGGAGATTCTTATATCTTTTTTAGCAACGTAAAATATGGCATCTCTTTTCTTTATATTAATTCTATAACCACTCCGTATATTAAATAGACGTTCAGCATCAATCCAGAAATATTTAACATCCATATCATACACATCAAAAAACAAAAACAAATGCATAACAGTCTTAATATCCATTCCGTAGAAAATACAAGACTGGGAAAGATCAACTTTATAACTCTTGAACCATACTCCATTGTCCTCTCTATTCTGTAGCTCTCAGTTGAAACACCCAGTATAATTCAACTTGTGCTTTAATATTGCAATACACTTCATATAGGCGTGTTCAGGCTTTTTACTCTCCCATTAAATCTGCCCTCTTTCCAGTATGCAAGTGAGGTAAATATGGTTAAAATTAAGATTAAAATTAAGAACACAAAATAATATATTTTGAGAAATAAAACATGTTGGTTGCTGGGACCCATGAACTCTATAGTATTTTTTTTTTCTACTATGAAAGTCAATGGGTGTCAGAAACCAATATTCTTCAAAATATCTTCTTTTGTATTCAACTGAAAAAAAACTCATAAAGACTTAAAAATGCATGAAGGACAATTAATGAGGTCATTTTCATTTTTGGGGACTACTATATTCTATATACTACTATATACTATAAATTATCTGTAGATTGTGGATAGAAATATATGTACACTGTAAAAAAAATCTATAATAAAAAAAAATTAAAACAACAGCCATGAAATTACAGAAATTTACCGTAAAATAACAGCTGTTGAATTACAGAAATTTACCAGAAATTTTAACTTGAGGAAATTTCTGTAATTTAATATCTGTTATTTTACGGTATATTTAATTTAATTATATTTCTGTTATTTTACTTTTTTTTTTCTGGCCACCCAGCCGCTAGGAATAAAACGTAAAATTACAGATTTTTTTTACAGTGTAAGACTACAATAGGCTTATTCTGAAAACAGAGCCCTATATACATTTTGTCTTTAAAACGAACAGTACCTGGCGGTAGGATGCCGTTCCTTTTCTTGCATTTACCACTGCTTTTCCGCTGTTACCACTTTGTCCAGTGGCTCACCACATAGGTCAGCGGACTTGTGATGCAGAGCGAAGTTGACCGTGATGATGCGGGGATCGAGTTGGGCATAGAACGGTTCCAGAAAGCAGTTAAGACAAAAACAAAAGGCAAAAAAAAAACATAAACAAGTAAATGACAGGGTGAGAATGTGGTAAAATCTGAAAACATGGTAAAAACCAGGCGAGGGCTTTTCTTTTTCTGGATTGCTTTTGAAAACTCTGTTGCTTGGGTTTAGGGAAAGGGGAGGGTTGCCCAGTCGATCGGTCAGTAAGTCAGTCGACAGCAGCCTCTGGTATATTTACCCGATAAGAGCAGGCACAAATGGCACTTGCGAGTAGACTCTGGTAAATTTGTGAAAGCAAAAACTGCAAAGAAACAAAGCTCCTGGGACATATTTTGCTCTCTCCAGAAATGTATATAGAGGTACATAATCAGAATGAGCCTGGGTTGAAGACTACATAACTTTAAAGTCAAAATTTACAATGTTTACTTTGGCAGCGAATGCTGTTATTCTGTAGTTGAACAATAAATCTGTGCAGGTCAATCCACTGAAAAATTTATGTTTGTTTTAATAATCTTCAATCAAAGTCTGACCATTTTGTTTTGTGTTTGGAGTGGCAGGCTTTTCTTTGTTGACGTCAGTTTCAGCCACAATAATCTTAACCATGACCCTTTTACCGTTAGTTTGCTATAAGGGAATGATTTACAGAAAGAAAACCCCACCCACTACTCAATATTCCATTGTAATTGAGAACATCAACATACTGAAATAAAAATCTGCAACAAAAAAAAAAAAATTGAATTTATTATTCTACAAATCCAAATGTGTTACATTACTGGGAATTAAGATGGAAAGATGTTTATTTTTGTCATTGTATATTCCAAACTTATATGCAATTTTTTTCCTGAGGATATTCTGCAGAATACTAACCAAACTTGGGCTTC
The DNA here is from genome assembly GCF_052040795.2 of Danio rerio. Lineage (NCBI taxonomy): Eukaryota > Metazoa > Chordata > Actinopteri > Cypriniformes > Danionidae > Danio > Danio rerio. The sequence goes on along the minus strand of NC_141022.1, from coordinate 48,762,731 downwards.
TGGTGTATGAAAACATTTCTCTTAAATTCTACCTTAATGTCCCACAGAAAAAAAAAAACTACACTGAAACAAGTAAAAATACTTTGTCTTTCATACATTTTCATACATTTTTATATTGAATTAAGTATAAAATTATGGTTTCTGATTTTAAAGCAAACAACAAAGCCCCAAGAAAAAATTAAAAGCACTAATGGGTTTCTCAAAGTAGTTTTCTTTTCGTTAAGCCTTCAGTCGTTTATATTAAAAATATCTGCATTATACCAAAGTGAAAAAAGTGTCTTTATAGTAAACAATATTTGTACTTTGCATGCATTTGGTTTTATTCCTGACCACAATAAATATTCTTGATTTAAATTAAATGAAACTTTAATGTTTGAACCAAAGATAAATTACACTTTGAGAATTTTTTGTTGTTGTTTAAACAAATTACTGTAATTTATTTAAGTTGGTTCAAAGTATAATTTTTTCAGTTTATTCATGCTGCTTTGGAGTGAAAAAAAAGTTGAGAAATATGTGTTTGGGTGATTTATCCATATAAAAATTGTAATTTACTCAATTTAAGAAGTTTAAATCCATATTTTAAGTCATGACGACTTGATATTATTGTCCAGTCAAGCCATTTTCCAGCAGGTAAACAACAACAACAACAAAAAGGTAGTTTCCACTAAAGACTCTTCATATTTTAACACTAAAATGCTCCTTAAATGAAAAAATAAATGAGCTAAACTGAGCCTCTAAAAAGAGAGAATAAGCATTAGATTATGAAGAGAGATGCAGGGTGAGAGAGAATGACATGGACTGTAAGAGAGCGAAAGAGAACATCCCTCAGGAGCTCAGTCGAGTCTTTTTCTGCATGCGTGAACAGTAAATGTATTTTCACTTGCTAATTAAAAGTTCACTTGTGTTTATTTTCATTTGTGCTGCTCCAGTTCTGCTCACACATTTCTATGCGGCCTACATTTTCCTCAAAAATCTCTTTTCTTGTAAACGCTGGGTAAAAAAAGCAGCTATATCGTGACAGACATACACACACAAAAAGACAATGGCAATGGGTCCCATGATTTAACACATGATTTAAAAGTATTACAATCGATCTGATCTTCTGAAATAAGAGTTGAAAAAGATCATTAGCAAGTGCTTTTTAAAAGGGCATTATTTTCTCATGGGCGTACAAGAATAGCTTTAATGTTTAAGTAAAAATTGTCATGCTTGTAAAATTGTAGTAGCTCTATTTTTCCAACATCTACAAATATATTCCATCTGAAAAGGGCTTTTTACTTGTTCCAATTATTCAATTAAAATGAGCTGAAACAACAGAGTTCTTGAGATTTCATTGGGACAACTTAATTTTTTTATGTTCAATCCACATAAATTTGTTAAGTTAACTTAATCGATTTAGGACAACATGAATGAATTGTGTGGAACCCTGCATTTTTTACAGTGTATGCTGAACTAGTTGGCGATTTCTGAAACAGAGACTAAGCTGAAGGAAAATGAATGTTCAATCCACTTACATTCCTTCATGTTGTCCCAACACAAATCGATTGTGTGGAACCCAGCATCTTTTACAATGCTGTAAAAAACACACAGTGTTTCACATAATTTATTTTTGTTGTCCCAGCACAAATCAGTTTAGTCAACTTAATTATTTGTACAAATTTAAGTGGATTTAACATCAAACAGTTAAATTATTCCTAAAATAGCAGATTTTAAATAAGAAGTTTGAACAAGAAGCAAAAGTCATTTTTTCTGTGCACACAGAATTGTTTTTGTGAATTGTATAGGGAAATTACAATAGGTTACAATAGTCTGACGCCAACCATATCCCTAAACCCAAAACCTGACCCACACAGAACATTGTGTACAGTTTTACTTTCTAAAAAAAATACTAGTGATTTATAAGCTTTTTGAAAAATGAGGACATATATGTAACTTGTAATTCCCGTGTTAGACCCATGTCACATACACACACTAACGGAAATGGAAAATATTACAAAGCATCATATGGCCTCTTTAAATTGACAAGCAGCAAATATATATATATATGATAATTATTACTACTTTTTAAACATTTCAGGACCATAGGATCCATTGCAATCCAAATATCTTGGTCAAATTTGGCATATTATTTACTCTCAATGTCTGAACGACCAGCAGTATGCACAGTCATTTAAGAAAAGTGGAGAATTTTGAGAAATTTGGATGATTGTAAGAAACCAAAAGATGAATAGATTCACACGTTTACTCAGCCACAACACTTATCTCTGGCTAACAACTTGACCCACTGAATCACTGTGAAGAGGAAGCTGAACAGATAACATTATTAAGACAACATGCAGCAATGCTATATTTCCCAGCTGGTGCTTAATGATAAGATTAAGATATGACAAAGTCCAACAAAAATGGGCGCCCAGAAGTTGACTCTGGAACTTTTTTTTTCCACAAGAAAATGTATTTTTTAAACGATAACTGCTTTAACAACAGACCTATTTTTAGAACTGAGATTATGTATTTGTTGTATATGTTTGCATTAAAGGCACAGTATGTCATTTTTTTCTTTTTATTAATATAAAAAACCCAACAGAGGCTCATTGTGAAACGTACTCCTGTATACATTTCTAAAGAGTTATGAATTATGTAGCCAGAGTTACATATGCATTTTGTTTTTAAAACAAACACTACAGGGCGGTGTGACGCCTCCGATAGCTTTTGTTTCTTTTCATGCTACCGGCTGAGCGCTTTACTCCATGTGGACAGCTTTTTCCACTGTTACCAGTTTGCCCAGTAGCTCGCCATGTACATCGGTGGACTTGATACCTAGTGTGGAGTTAACCGTGACAACGGGGTTCGAGACTGGTGAAGAAAGAATCCAGAAAAGAGGGAATCACAAAAGGCAAAAAATAAAATAAACAAGTAAATAGCAGTATGAGAATGTGGTAAAAAATCAGGTGGCTGTGAGAGCTTTTCTTTATCTGGACTGCTTTTGAAAACACTGTTGGTTGGGTTTAGGAAAGGGGGTGATTGGGTCAATCAGTGCTTTTGAAAACACTATAGGTTGGGTTTAGGGAAGGGGGTGGGTGGGGGGATATCAGTCAGTTGACAGTAGCCTCTAGTGGATTACGGTGACGACTGCAGGCATGAATGGCACTTGCTAAAGAAATTTGAGATCTGAAAAACGTACACAGTGGCCTCACAAAATCAAAAACTAAAAAAAGCGTACCTCCTGGGACTTATTTTGCAATCTCCAGAAATGTCTATAGGGGTACGTATCAATAATGAAACTGGGTTGAAAACCCCCAGTAGTGTAGTGTATATCATTTGCTGACTTCTGTACTTAAATTATCCCAAATGTTTAAAAGAATTTTCAAATTCTGAGAAATAAATGATTTTATATTAGGCAGCCTTAACTAATATGTACTTACACTGAATATATAATTATGTTATATATATTATAATTATATTATATATTTTTTTTCAATGTACTTATTGTGTAAATGTGTTTACATTTTACTTACGATTGATTAAATGTCTGCATGTAATTACACATGGAGCCAGATCAGTCTCAAAAATATACAAAATGAAATTTATACAACAACAACATAAATACTCTTTACAAAATTCCAATTCGTAAATTCCAAACGCGATTCAAAAATACAAAAATCTAATTCTTAAAATCAAAACACGATTCAAAAGTAAGCAAATATTATTCATAAATACAAAACACGATTTAGAAATACACAAATTCAGTTTATAAATTTTATACACAATTCAAAGATACACAAATCGAATTAATAAATTCAAAACACAATGCAAAAGTACACAAATATAATTTATGAATTCAAAACATGATTCAAAAATACACATATCTAATTCGTAAATTTAAAACACAATTCAATATGCAAATGTAATTTGTAAATTCGAAACACAATAAAAAATATTTAAGTCTAATTTGTAAATTCAAAACACGATAAAAAAAAATACGCAAATATAATTCGTAAATTTAAAACAATATAAAAATACTCAAATCCAATTTGTAAATTTAAAACGCCATTTTTACTTTTTACAATTACAATTGTGCTGTGCATGTATGGATTTTATTTTGTGATTGTATTATTTTTGAGACTGATCTGGCTCCATAATTACATCTTTAATTCATTTCTGTAACTACATCCTTAGTTACACTGTGGACCGTCCCTTACACTTTAACCCACCCTTAAACATATACCACCAAACCTGTTCCTAGCCCTACCCGTATCCCACCTCATGAGCACCAGTAGTTATATGCACATTATGAACGCATTAAGTACATTGTATTTATTTTTTTAATGCAGGCACATAGCGACATAGACTGTGTCTTGTTTCTCCATGCTAATGATGCCACACTCTCGATTTAACTGAAGATTAAAAGAATGCATGTAGTTGTGCTGCCCTTCCATCCTTTCAGTTTCTGAAAAACAAATATCTGACATAGAAGCATGCTTAAGGGCATGTTTAAATCCATCCTTTTTTAATGTAATGCAGGCTTTTTACAAAGAGCCTGTTATTGAAGCATGGGACACCGCCAACCAAATTGAACCAGACAGACAACCCACAAACCTATAACTAAGCATTGTTACTCATTTCACAAAAAAGAGGGCGTTTGGATTGCAGTACTAAAGATACAGCAGTGACAAAAAAGAAATCATGGTTAACTTCATAATGGATCTTATGTTTAAAAACAGTAAAACTCTTATAATGTGACCCCCGTAGACTCAATTATGCCTTGTAAGTCATCAGGGGAAGTTTTTGCACTTTGCATGTGCTTCCTATTTAAACTGAGGAAGTGGGTATGGGCTCAGATTTTTCTAATTGTTTAGGACGTGTTTAGGAAACATTCATTATCATTCCTAACGACTGAGTCTACTGTGCGTTTAAGTGGCACTCGAGTTTAATGAAACTGTTTACTCACACATAAACACGCATCCATTTTGTTGTTAGATCGTGGAGTCAGGACGCAGGGTTTAGGCAGTAAAGCTTGCTAAAAGAGAATGACAAGCAGCTTTGTGTAAACTGGATATGCATCACACCTTAGAAAGAGTCACCATGATGGATTAAAAGAGCCACAACCATGATGACTAACTGAACTGACATGTAATATCAGCTCTTTCCAAACCCTCAGCATCACTTCTGTCCCATTTTCCCCACACTCATATTTTTGACTCATAGTGCAAACTGTGAATCTCAAAGACGACACATTGTTTTTATCATAAGTGTAAGAAATGTTTTTATTACTAAGAGGCTGCACCATTTCATCTGTTATGATTCATTCAAATATGTCTTTATTAAAGGAAAAACATGTAAAGCAGCTCCCAGAGAAATTGAGTACTAAATCACAAAACAGTGGGCGTGGCTTGTTTTTTCTACTGCGAGCTGATTGGCTGTGTTAAAGTAGGCCTTTTATTCAGAAAGTTGAGTGTTTGCAGAGAGTTATTACAACCTAAGAGACTCACCATTTCTGTTTGTTGTCAAAACTGACAGTTGGGGGGTGTGGTTAAATATGCTAGCCAATTCTAAGATATACATAATCTAACATTTTAAAGAGGACCCCCCAAGGGGTGGCCACTTACCATTTACTTATATAAATTCCCAATATTTCAATGAAATAAATAAATCAAATGCACTAAATTATTCTTGGTGCCACTGACGTAGCTGATTTACTGCCTCTCTCCCTCAGCGCTGTTTCAACACTGGTGAAAGCAAACTGACGCATGTACGCAGAAAACCATTCCCGTGCGCCTCACGCACTCCCGTGTGAATCCCAGTTGCTCTACCAAGGAGGCTAAAGACCATGGCCCCTAGCGTCTGTTGCTAGAGCACCTTTAGAGGTCAGAGGATTGAGGTTTACTTGCACAGCACTTACTATCTGGCCTCCGTTACAATCACCCCCTAAACCTCACCTCACGGGTCACGGCACCAATATAACCCCGCCAGTCCTACGACTCCCAATCCGCTCCGAGCCGGTATCGAATCGGCGACCTTCCGCATGGGAGTTAGTCTGTCGCCAGAGCACCTTTACGCCCCATTCACGCGGGGCGTCAGCGTCAACGCTTCCCATTCACTTTGAATGGGTGACGTCAGGCGTTGCCGAACTGCATTGTGGATCCGTTGACGACGCTTCAGAGGTGTTACTTGCTGCAGAAGTTAGGACTTACTCAACTTTTCAAGTGCCAACAGAAGCGTCAGCCAATCAGATCGCTGTATGCAAATACACCTGCTAAACAGTGGCCTGTTGCTGACTGAATTTCATTGGCTGACTCTGCTATGACAATCGCTGTAGCCCCAACATCAGACACGCCTTCAGTCAAGCGTTGACGCTGAAGCCCCGTGTGAATAGGGCGTTAGAGGTCAGAGGAGTGAGATAACAGAAACAAAAATATAACATATAACACTATATATAACCCTGTATATAACACTGAATTCCTACAGAATATAGCACTGAATTCATTATTTTTTGTATGCCACCCCAAAATTTGTTGTGGACTCTTCTGGCCCCCCCCCCTAGAAATTTTTCTAGGGGTGCCACTGCCTTTTATGCATTATAAAAAGTCTTATTTTGGTTATGGGGGTCTCCAACAACAGGCTGATATTCATGCAAGATAAAAAAACACTTTCATTGTCTTATACTATGCATTTATTTTTACCTAATTATCCCAATGATTCGCCTATAATTTGTTCAGTGATTCATTTGTCCTTCCTAGTGAGATGCTAATCTGCGTTGATTGGCCTCATGACCCAATCTGTTGCGATTGGTCATCTGTGTTCAGTGCGAGACAGAGAGAAACGCCCACCATGGCTTAATAACGTTGTTGAAGTAGGCCAGAGTCCATGTAGAGTATATGTGTAACAACAATACGCAGGAGTACTGCTCTATACCTAACCATAAGTAAAAACTACGACAGACATTCAATATTAGGCCCTGTTTGCACTAATTCGTTTTAGTTTTAAAACATTGTTTTAGAACAAAAAAATGATTTACATCCACACTGGTGTTTCTGAAAAGATCTTCATCCACACTGAACCACTGAAAACGCACATTACGTGACCACACACACACTCTGGCATGCGCTGCAGGCAGTCAGCTCTCCAGGTAAGAGCAGTGCACTCTGGACAGTTCATTAAGGATCTTCCGCTGAATTTCATCTGTCTATAGTTGTTAAATGTGATATTAAATTCATCTTGTCTCTATTTAATGACTCTTCGGTCTTTTAAATCTATTATTTGTTCTTAGGTAACTCTATTAATCTATTACTTGTTCTTAGGTCTTGGCTGAGCGGAAAGATAAATTAATATATTGATTTGTCTTATTACGTACACTGATTCTGCACATTGACTGAGTCGCCTTTATTTCCTATATTGTATAAACTTATTGTATGTTTTACTTTTACAATGGTCATTATTGATTATTAAAACTGATATTCAGCAAAAAAACAAAACTGGGTTTGTTTCGTATTTTTACACTGAAAATAAAAGTAGGCAGTTATGTTATAAGCTCCGTTTTGTTATAAATATGTATACAGGGAAGATGACGCTCATATTAATATGTAGCTACATGATGCGTTAACGTTTTTGGTGTCAGTTAGGATAATATCAAAATAAAAATAGGAAGTTCCTTATTTCATGTTTTCATTTTATTGTTAAGTGAAACAATGTAGCCAGCGTGATGTGAATGACATTATAAAGTAAACTGTTTCCTTTGAAGATTTACCCGAAGTGTCCTCAGGAGTTTGTTTTTCTTATCAAACTTGCAAACTTGCTTCTGAACTTACAATGAAAGGATGCAAGACTGAACTTTGTGCACTTAATATTGAGAAAAAGGCCCAATCAGCCTCCATTTAAAAAAAAAAAAAAAGTAAAAAAGCCCACATTAACCATGATGATGATGATTAATATTATTATTATTATTATTATTATTATTATTAAGTAGGATATTGTTTATTTATTTTTTATTTTTTAAAAGTCTACTTTTACAATTTGACACATGCAAACCACTGCTGAAATGTTCTAACCAACAGGCCCATGTCATATGCAGTACAGATTACATTACAGCTAAGTGTCATTACTTTAATGCTTTTTTAAAAATCATACCTCGTTTAAATGTTAGAATGTTCTAAGGCAGCGGTGCTCAATCCTGTTCCTGGAGATCTACCTTCCTGTACAGTTTAGCTCCTACCCTGATCAAACCCACCTGAACCAATTAATTAGGACCTGAAATCCACTTGATAATTACAGACAGGTGTGTTTGAAAAGGGTTGCAACTGAAATCTGCAGGAAGGTAGATCTCCAGGAACAGAATTGGCCACCCCTGTTCTAAGGAAATAGGGCTTTTGGGGTGCGGGGATGGGGGGTAACTGGGAATAAAACAGCCAGCAACTATGCTTCTAACTACAGATCCAGAGGTGTAGTTGCAAGCATACAAGTTTGCGATGCAGTTTGTGAATGTTCGTTGGAACAATGGATTTGCGAAACGCCCAAATCTACTATGTTTGTAACGACGGATCCTGCGACCTTAGTTGGCTAACGATGGTTTTTGGAAACGCACCCCTAATGAGCAAAATAGGTTAACATTTCTCTGATTGGGTTTATATTTGTCCATGTTGAGTGCACATCATGCTGTGTGTGAGTCTGTAAGAGTGGCACGCAGAGCATAATAATATTCACGACACGAGCCATATATGGTCAATCATGAATTTTCTGATTCTATGAGTATTTTATGGAGTAATAAATGAGCTTATTAAACCATTTCTTGAGATTTTTTGAACTTACCACAGACATAAGCCTACTATGTAGATGTCAGAGAACGATTTTACTAATGCAGTATATAACACCTTTATATTTATACATACAAATTCCAACCTTTAAATGGTAGCAGTAGCACTTAAATGCTATAATTTCTATTCTAGAAAAAACCCCATAGTAAACCAATTGCTACACATGATTCTGTTCAATTATACATTTCTCCTACTTTATTTAGGCATTAACAAACCTCAACAATACTGCTAAGATGCTGTTTGTGCGATTGTATTGTGAACGCTCTGCGGAAGACTCAGGTGTGTGACTTTAGTTTGTCCGCGCTCAAATGTCGTGTGTAAAACGCTGAAGCCAGCGGGCAGATCTGCTCTCAATGCAAAGCCACCGTCAGCAGCAAACACCATCGCACATACAGTACACTCACTTACACCCCAATGAAAAGAGTTAACCCGAGCATTCAGTAAATACCACAGCAAATCCTCATCCTCCTGCATGAATGTGTGTGTGTGTGTGTGTATGTTTTCACCACTGATAAAGCCAGCGCTTATGCTTACCTCCTCTCATCCTCAGCATTATTCTTCATACGTTTTTCTTTCTGTATTGAATAGTCAGATGTGTAGGAGTGCTGAGCCAGAATGTGTTTATATGACTGAGTTTGTGCCAGGAAAGGGGAAAATCTGATTCCTGATCAGCACTTTAACTGCGAGATGCTTTTGTGAGTTCGCAAATGAGGATAAACTGAGATGCTTTGAATAATGTGTGCTCCAAAAATAACAGCGTTGCTTGCATCGGCAGGGCGACATTAAAGGAAGCGGACACTGATGCGTACATACATGTGCACATAAGGCAATCGTACACGCATATATAAAGTCACATATGTTGCTCTGGGATGGGCTTCGGGCCTGTTGGCTGTTTTGAGCGGCTTATATAAGCGCAAACTGTCCGCTGTGATTAGGGTCAGTCCACACAGCACAGCTCACACACACAATCGTGTCACTTCCTGTTTGCCCACCTCTCAGCTTCCCCCATGGGCTTCACAGTTCCCCCAGTAAACAACACACACACACACGATGCAGCAATAATGCAGAGGTCATCGCATTATCAGAGAAATGATATTGATTTCCCAGCATCAGAGCGATTGATGAATGTCATGATGATGTGTTCAGAAATCAGTAGATCTCATGGTGGATTGAAGGTTTGAGTAATCCTATTTTTAAAGTTGTGGTCACTATTTGGTAAGATGACTAGTGATGAGGGGTAACTTAACCCATGTCCTAATTAGGACAGTAAAGTGGGTCTGTGATCTGCTGTAAATATCCAGCACAAGCTTTCAGATGGAGCAGCGTTTACTGCACAAGAGTCATAGTTCACTGACAACATGATTTATTCCATCTGATTCTGAAATCAAAGATAATCAATCAACGCTTTTTGCATCGATTCTCAATGATTTATGGCTCTGTGTTGATGCTACATCTGAAAGAACATGAAACTATTCAACCTAGGCTCATTTTGTAGCGATGGAGACACTGGGAGCAGACTTGCAGATCCAAATGCAGGTTTTAATAGGAAGGTCAGTAAAGCAATGGTAAATACAGGGGCAAACAGGTGTATACAGGAAATCCAGAGTCGTAGTCATTAATACAGGCAGATGATCAAAAGACAGGCGGTAGACAGGGATGAACAAACTTACAAGTGAGGATCAAAACACAGGAAGACAAACCAGGAAACCGCTTTGTAATGTTCATGCTAAGTACAGCTTGTAGTGTTTGTTTTAAACACAAAATGCAGACTTATGTACCAGCGAGCACATATTTCTTGGTTCTCAAAAATGTATCCCTGGGCACATTTTCTCAATTAACCTGTGTTGGGTAAACAATTCCCTTTTTAAGAATCCAGCAAGTGACTTTGTCTCCTGACTCCTTATTCCCTTTGGGTGGGTTTTGATTTCACATTGGGCTGGACTTTTTTTTTTTTTTTTTTTGGACCTGACAACCATAATTTTATATTTTTTAAATACGAAACAAAATGCTTTCTGGGTTACAAAAGGCCTTGTGTAGGCCCTACAATAATGTAAATAAGAAACAAATAACTAACAGAGAAACAGATATATAAATTTGACCAATTTTTATTTAAACTTAAAATGACAATATTTTTATTTAAAATAGAGAAATAATGTATTAAGTCATTTGCATTTTGTTCAGTAATATTTATTCAAATATTTCCCAAATGATGATTAACAAAGTGAGGAATTTTTCACAGTATTTCCTATAATAACTGTTCTTCTGGAGAAAGTTTTGTTTGTTTTATTTTGTCATTCCTTCATTTTCTGCTGCTTTTCCGGGGCTGGGTCGCGGGGGCAGCAGTCTTAGGAGAGAACCCCAGACTTCCCTCTCCCCAGACACTTCCTCCAGCTCTTCCGGGGGGATCCCGAGGGGTTCCCAGGCCAACCATGAGACATAGTCCCTCCAGCGTTTCCTGGGTCTTCCATAAGGCCTCCTCTCTGTGGGACATGCTTGGAACACCTCCCTAGGTAGGCGTCCAGAAGGCATCCGAAACAGATGCCCGAGCCACCTCAGCGGACTTCTCTCGATGTGGAGGAGCAGCGGCTCTACTTCGAGCTTCTCCCGGGTATCAGAGCTCCTCACCCTACCCATAAGAGTGCGTCCTGCCACCCTGCGAAGGAAACTAATTTCGGCTGCTTGTATCCGAGATCTTGTCCTTTCGGTCATGACCCAAAGCTCATGACCATAGGTGAGAGTAGGACTGTAGATTGACCGGTAAATCGAAAGCCTTGGCTTTCAGCTCAGCTCCTTCACAACGGACCGGTACTGCCGCTGCACCAATCCGCCTGTCAATCTCACGTTCCATCCTTCCCTCACTCGTGAACAAAACTCCGAGATACCTAAACTCCTCCACCTGGGGTAAGAACTTTCCTCCAACCTGGAGATGGCAAACCACCTTTTTTCTATGGAGTACCATGGCTTTAGACTTGGAGGTGCTGATTCTCATCCCAGCCGAGTCACACTCTGCAGCAAACCACTCCAGTGCATGCTGAAGGTTCATGTTCGAAGAAGCCAACAGAAGAACAAACCATCATTATACAAAGACTTGCCTAATTACCCTAACGTAATTAAGCCTTTAAATTGCACATAAAGCTGAATACTAATATCATAAAAAAATATCTAGTCAAATATTAATTATTGTCATCATGGCAAAGATAAAAGAAATCAGTTATTAGACATGATTTAGTAAAGCTATTATGTTTAGAAATCTATATTATATGTTGGACAAAGTATTAGAGCTTGTATCTTAACAAGAGTCAGAGAGCCAGGATTCTGGCATTGCTGCACTGACCACCTGTCATTAAGGATTGGATTTGAATTGCATTATGCCTTTTAGTTTAAAAAAAAAAAAAGTTCCCTGCAATCGACTACATCTTAGAGCGCCTGATGAAAAATGTTTCAATCTGCGACTCTTTATATCTTGTGTGGGTCACATCTGGAAGGCTGTTTCTCTGGAAATCTGCCAGGAAGGCTTGGGGGAAAAAGAAGAAAAATTACACTAAAACAATACTCCAAATCTCATTTAAATCAGATGAAATAATCCGTTCTCTGAATCTCTACATGGTATCTAAACCTTAAAGCACAACATTACTACATACTACCACACTGATATAGTTGTGTTTAATCTTATAAGAACAGAAATGAAACTCTAAAGCTTTCAAGCCACATCTACTTGTAATAATGCTTTTTGGCTTTTTTTTTGGTAACTTTTGATGACATGGAAACTTCAAAGGAGACATTCTGTTTTTGTGACTTTTGACCTGAGCGTCATGTCCCATAGCTCTGTAGAAAAAAGCACAGAGAGCCAAAGGCCATGTGATCTAGAGACCTCAAGCATGCTGTGATTCACATTCCTTGTTATTCATACATGGCTGTACTGTCTAAACCTGTTCTGTAAACTATCATAACACAGATATCGAGTAAGCCACTGACCTCTGTCAAGATATTAGTCAGAATTTTCAACCAATCATTTTGAGCAACGTTTTCCAAAGCATGATATTATTAAATTTTCCTTCCTTTAGTCCCCTTATTTATCAGTGGAATAAACCGCCAACTTATCCAGCATATGTTTTACACAAAGGATGCCCTTCCTGGAACCCAGTCCTGGAGAACATCCATACACACTCTTTCACACACATACACTACAGCCAATTTAGTTTATTCAGTTTACCTATAGAGCATGTCTTTGGACAGTGGGGGAAACCGGAGCACAAGGAGGAAACCATGTGAATATGAGTTGAACATGCAAACTCCACAAGTAAATGCCAACTAATCAAGCTGGGACTTGAACTAGCGACCTTCTTGTTGTGAGGCGACAGTGCTAACCACTGAGCACCGTGACGTTGCATGATATTATAGTTAGCTAAAACTAAAAATGGAATAATTGGAATAAATAAATGAGTGTAAATAAGTGTTCAGATGCAAAAACCACTAAGTACCGTCTGAAATTTTCTGAAATTTAGGCTCCTATGTGTAAGTTAAGTAATTTTATGCCAATTAATATGTTATTTTGTTGCCTTTAATATTAAATAAGTGAACATAGATATAGATACATATATAAAATTTTCAATAAAATTTCAGATGGCACTTCAAATATTAAATGAAATAAAATATACAACATGATTTTTATGTAGTTTGACTTCAGTTTAAATAAATAAACTTAAAATAATAAAATAATTATAGACATTTTTCTAAATGACTAAGTCTATAAAATGAAAATGGAAAATGAAAACAGAAAAAAGCAGATAAATAAAAATCTATTAAAGTGCAATAATATATCTCAATGTCAGAATATTAGAATAACACTGATGCAAAACAATGATTTTATATTAATAAATTCTTTTGAAACCCAAATCTCTTCATAACAGCACAATTAGCACATTCAACACATTTTTGATTGTTGCATGAGAAATGTAAAAAAATAATAATAAAATAAATAAATAAATATATTTAAAAAATGATAACTATCATGCAATTTTACCATGATTTACAGACAGCGGTGGATTTATTGATTTGAGGGCCCTGAGCAATTTCAGCCATGGGGCTCAGCAGTCCTAATATGCATTCTTTGTATTTTTATGTATTTAATTTTAATTTAACTGTTATTTTTTAGCTTGCTGTCTTTTATCACTCTTCATTTGCATCTTAATACAGTCTCTACATGTTAAATAATTAGTTTTCTTAAAATTAATTCACTAAAAAATACATATTTTTAATATATTTAACTAAAAATAACAAAAAAATTAAAAATGCATTTTAAAACTAAATTTTTTTATCTGATTTTGCTGCTGGACTGATCCATGATTATGAGTAGGAGAGACACATTTGCACAGAAATAATAACGTGTAACTTTATTGAATGGACTTGATCGTAAAAATCTAGGAAAAGTCTGTAAAATAAGAGTGTTTTTCTGTAAACATTTTAAGGAAAATATCTGTAGATTTATTATTTTTTGCACTTTATTTCAACAAAAATTTTTTACCGTAATTTTATGGTTTTTGTTTGGCCAGTCATTTGACCTTTTTTTTTTTACGATTGTTTTTTCTACAGTGTACATTTGCAATAGTTCTGATTTAAAAAGTTATTCTACATTAGTTAATATTATTCAAAGTAATGTTTTTTATTTATTTTGGAATATTATGAAATAAAATAAGTAATAACCCATGGCAACTTTAATGTAAAATAGTTTGCAATATTTATCTTAAACCCATAGCTCTCAATGATATTTGATTTTTAGCCCTTCATTTGAAAGTTTGGGCATCTTTGGTCTTGTCCAACAAAGGCCAAGTCCTTACCTTATAGATTTGCCTATCATTAACTGCATTGAAACCATATAATCAATGCAAAGCTGAAATCAATGGCTTTTTTCTGATTCTACACAGATATATAATATCATTGAAGGTTTGAGAACAGCACAGACTTTTCACCTTTCTTGTCGTCAAAACTAGTTAGTAACACATCCAATCAACATGACTCCACTCAATCCTGATTGGCTAACACCCTGTCAATCAAACCCAAACCCTGCTTAAAGCTGCTTTCCAATTGTCTGCTTCTCGCTGACCTTGTGACCTTTAAGATTAAATGAAATCCAGCAGCTTGTACCTCTCAGCTCAGTACCAGGAATAAAAAAAATCAATGTTAGAAATTCTTTTAATGCTCTTATGACACATACAAGTCCTAAAAATTACAACCGCAGCTCTAAAACTGACAAATGTATAAGCGAAAGAGGGAGAATTTGCTACGGTGTCCACAATAAACAATTCATGAAACCCGCGTGTCCATCTGGAGTGAGAAATAGTGGCAGACTAGTATAAGATGCAGCCAAATAAGCGCTTGTGCTACAGACGATGACTGTTTTGATATATATCCAATATTAATAAATGAACTTTGCAGACATGCATCAAAGCCAATTGCTAAAAATGAGTTTGCTGTACTTAATATGTGCGTTTGAGACCAGGGCAGAGCTACGAGCAACAATACTGCCATTTATTTTTTAAAACAGGCTTAAATTATGCAGCAACAACATGGCATTAGCCTGAGCGTGATCGTCATTATAATGCCTGTTGGCAGCATCCTTAATCATGAGATGTTGACTCGGACGAGAGTGAAAGAGATGGAGAAGGAGGATGATGCACGGAGAGATGCGTCAGTGATGTTGGATGTGTGTCTGCAGTAAGAGAATATGCTTGGCTGAGCATGTAGGCCAAGCCGACAACAATGCAGAATAACCCCCACAGCAGACCTCCAGCCATCCAACTGCCTGCATCTTGTCCACACGTCGTGCCGCGCTTTCACATCAGTGTGACAGGCCCGCAGCCCCGGAGAATATCGCAGAGCTCGCTGCCTAATTCTGCTATCAGCACCTATCCCGAGCATCATTGACTTTAAGAAATGGCCTGCGAGGCTTCAATGGGAATACATTACAAGGAAAACAGCGTTTGTTAAAAATGTGGCACTTTAAATGTGTATTTTAAATTGTGTGTATTTGTGTGAACAGTAAAGAACATCATTTATACATTTTTAGATCACTGATTTGTTTTATTTCATGTAAAAGAGCAGTTTTTAAGGTTATTTCATCTTTCTACATGCACTCAAAAAAGGCTTGTTCAAACTACTTATTTAAAATGAACCGAATCAACACAATTCTTGAGTTTATTTGGGGACAGTTTAATTGTTTTACGGTATGTTAAGTCCACTTAAATTTGTAAAAACAAGCAAGTTAACTTAATCAATTTGTGTTTAGACAACATGAAGGAGTCACAGTGTGTGATTCAGATGCTGTAAAAAAGCACAGTTCCTTCATGCTGTCCAAACACAAATCCATAGGTGGCTTTAAAGGCCACCTATGGTTAAACATCTACTTTTTAAGCTGTTTGAACAGACATTTGTGTAGGTATAGTGTATAGACCGTCATATTGGGGTGATATAAACACACCCAGTCATTTTTTCTTTCAATTTAACAACATAAAAATGGTGGACCAATTGGAGCGGTTTTGAAAATCGACCACAACTTTACGTAGAAGTGTGGTCCCCCCGCCCACCAATATTGAATGACAGGCGCGTCACCATATTCTCAGTTGTTGTTTCACGTCCGCCATTTTCAGGGTGTGAGTCAAAGCGATGTCACTAAAGGAACACCCGTGCTCTATTTTGAGATGCAAGGCTCATTGGGCTCAACGCAAGATCAATATTCTCCACATTATCGCTCTAATTGGAATTATTGTTTGTACCTTCAGGTAAGTTTGCAAACAAGTGTACTTTTAATTGCTTCTACCTTAAACTTCAGCTGTTTGCATTTCTGCATTGCATACGGTCACAGAAGGTCACTCTGATCTTAACTAGGTGCAGCTGGAAAGTGAGAGCGCGTTGCCTTAAGTGCGTGTCCCTCCATTGGAAATAAAATCACAAACTTGCCTGCATTTAAGAATTGTAAACATAGGTTTCTATCAGGGTACACACAACGGCGCTTCAAGTCGGTGGCTGTCCGCAGTGCCCAGCCACGATTCGGGACACTTCATATTTCTGCCGCGCCACAGAGCTCCATCTGAAAAGTTTCATTTTAAATAACATGTGAATGTGCGTGTCTGGTGTGCCGTGTTGTAGCTCTGAGTGGCGCATCCTTGCCTCAGTCAAAGTTAATTCAGTGTGCGTGGTTATTAGTCTCGGTGTACAAGCTTGGAACTTTAAACTAGCACACAGTTGGCTGTAAAACTATACAAAGACACAAATGATTGTGTACTCTCTGCTTGGTTTGTGTCCGAGTCATACATGTATGGATAAATGGTGATCCTCATGTTGCTTCTCTCTGTCTGTCTGTCTGTTGCCAAAACAAAGAGCAGGGGAGCTCTTGGCTCCGCCCCCTTGTTACATTGTACGGGAAGTACAAAAACTAATTTACATGTAAAGCAACACACTCCTAAAACAGCGAGCTGTGTACACGCCCCCAAAATGACACTTTTAACACATTATAATAAAAAAAGTTGTGTTTTGAACTGAACCTAAACTGGCACACTCAGAAGAACCATAATATTAATATTAAATCATAAAAAAGGGGTAAACTATGTTCCCTATGAGATAACTTTAGCGTTTTTACAAATGTAGATGGATTGAATGTAAAACAATTACGTTGTCCCCAAAAAAACCTGCCGAACACTGTAAAAAAAGGAAGGGCTCCACACAATTCATTCCTGTTGTCCCAACACAAATCGATTAAGTTAACTTAACACTTATAACAAATTTATATGGATTGAACATAAAAAAATTAAGTTGTTTCAATGAAATCTCAAGAATTGTGTTGATTCAGCTTATTTTAAAATAGGTGGTTTGGACAAGCAAAAAAATATATCGCCAGCTCACCACAGAAGAACGAACTCGGGAGATCGCAAGGACAGAGAACGCGTCCTGTGAGAAATGACATGCTGCGTTCTTCCTGATGGTCACATGACCTTCACACGCTTTTAACAGAAACTTATTTAAACATTACAGCATTCATACAACGATTTATTGTTTATCCCCTTTTCACAATACATACTATGCAAAAAGACCCTACAAGTATACTTTGCACAATACAAATAAAACCGATTTTAATACAAATTTCAGCAAATAAACATTGTTAATTTGTTTATACCTTTATAAATATTTTCATGGTAATGTTTACGTTCACTGTTTCATTTAGGGAAACTTCTGAGATAAATAAGATATAAATCTGAACTTTAATAATAAATCTATATAAGATGTTGTGCTTCCCACCTCCGTTACTCAGCCGCAACAATTTCTGGGACTTCTCGAGCGAGTTTGGTGCTCAAGTCTGCATCAGTGCATCCTCTATATCAAAAACACATCCGGGAAGTTTTTCCAAGTTTTTCCTCCGTTCTTGAGTTTTGGAATTGAACTTTGGCAGTTGATGATGATGTTACATGAGAACACAAGATTGCTGAAGAACGCATGTTGAGAAACAGCTTTAGTCACGGCATCAAGTTTTTGGGTCCTCTTGAAATATTTCCGTTCCATTGTTTTTGTGTTATGAGAAAATGCAGCACATTTTTGTAAAACGTTTGCAATGTGAGAAAATGCTGCACATTTTATTAATATGCATGCATTGTGAGGATTTGTGGACTGAAACAGATGAAGATCTTTTCCTAATTTGCTGGTGTTTTTGTAATTGCAAGTGTTTTCTTAAATTGCAGCACATTAAGCTTTCTCTCTCACCTTAAATGTGTCTTCTGTCATTTTTCTTTGAATAAACAAAACAATGCATCAAAAAGAAGAAGCTTGAACTGGATTTGCTACTGAATATTGATGCTGGTAAATATTAGCTCGATAAACTAAACACTAGAAAAAACTACGTGACTTTTAAGAACAATACACTACAAGACGTTAATGTTTTTCTGAAAACAACAAATGACACACAAACAAGAGTGTCATTGCTAGGAAAATGAAAGATATGAAATATGTCTGATATCCTTTGCATGGATTCAGTGTGCAGATTAAAAAAAAATCCATGCTCATTCCATCCTCTTCCTCCATGTTAAATCTGTCAACACTGATCAAAATCTGCAAACTGGCTCTGCCATCAACCAAACTAGTGTTCAGGGTACACTAAAACAATCCTCACTAAATATAGACGACTTTTTATGCGGACATTTTTTGGTCATTCATTTACACGACAATGGCGTTTTGGATCCTGCAAACATGAGGGACTGCAAGACTAAAACAACCACACCACTACACTCATTACAACTAGTCTATTATTAATCAGAAAAGTTCATTAGGAGACAAAAATCATTATTATGCTGCATTAACAACGCAGATCTTGATAGTGAAATTCGATTTTGTGAAAGTATCCGATTTTTTGACGACCCCCTTAAATCATCTTTTAAAAATGACTCATATCCAATGTCTTACGCTGCACACAAAAAGATGCAATGACCTGGAAAAAAAGAGAGTGGGTGTTGACTGACGGCTGTGATAATAAAAGAGCGCTCTTTTCACCATTCCTGTACTTGTTCTGTTTGCACCTTTTTTCTTTTTGACAATTTGTTTTTCTAAAGTTTATGACAGTAAAGTTCTCATTTGTCCATCTTCAATTAATTTAGGCTTTTGTGTTTAATCTAGGTCCACGGTGTGGTTTATCTCAATCTGAAAACGTACTCCCATATATATTTCTGGAGAGCGCCAAATACGTCACTGGAGCTACGTTTTTTTTGCAGATTTTATTTTCGCGAATCCACCAGAGACAGTTGTGTGCGCTTTTTGAGATCTTGATTTTCTCTTCGTGAGTGCCATTCGCGTTTGCTGTTCTCACATAAACCAACCAGAGGCTGCTGTCGACTGACTCTTTGACTGATAGAATGACTGACTGACCAATCGACTGACCCACCCTCCTCCTTCCCTAAACCCAACCAAAAGTGTTTTCAAAAGTAGTGATTTACCCGCACAACATTTCCCTAAATCCAAAAAAGAAAGGCCCTCACCTGATTGTAACCACATTTTCAGATTTTTTTTTTGTTTTACCTGATTTCTGGAATCATTATTCACAGGACTCGAACTCCATCATCATGGTCAACTATTCTCTGCATTTTAAGTCCACCAACATACATGGTGAGCTAACTGGACAAACTGGTAACAGCAGGAAAGCTATCCATGCAAAGGTAAGTGGTCAGCTAGTAAGCGAGAAAAGGAACAGCATCATACTGTCCCATAGCATTCGTTTTAAAGCAGAGGTGCAGCCATTCGTTCCTCTTGCTACATAATTCACGATCTCCAGAAATGTATATAGGGCTACTTTTCAGAATGAGCTTGTGTTGTGATTTATGCATGTGAATTATGCAATAGTTTTATATTGGTTTATATTATTTATACAGCGAATGCTGCGCTCACAATCCTTGAGTTTTCTTGTCTTCGTATATGATATTTAAGGCAAAAAGGAAACAAATCTGTACAATATTTAAACAATAAAACATTAAAATTCAGTCACCTAAAGATAATTAAAAATTAATTGTATTATTGGCATTTTAAAAAATTAAGTAAAATTACTTAAACGTATCGAAAAGAAATGATAAAGCACACATGTTTTTTTTGCAATTAAAAGATTATGTAATCGTTAGCATAGTACTAAAACAGTAAAAGTCAATGGGAAGTCCCTACAATGACAGAAGAATCAGCATGTGCCAGTGTGTCAGATGAGGTTTATGATTCTGTCACTCATGTCACCCGGCCAGTTGGGCTGCAGGGTGTCAGAACACACAAACAAATATTCAAATCCACCTGAGTCCTCACTTCATCTGCATATTTAGAGAAATACACACAAATAAACATTCACACACCACTACAACAAAGGTTTGGGGTCTATAAGCTTTTGGATGGCTGCATTTATGTGATGTAAAACAACAAGTGCAATTTATGAAAAAAGTCAAAACAGTTGTTGAATCATTTTTAGAAAGTTATCTATTCCTGTGATTTATAAAAGAAACCAAAGACAGAAAGAAAGAGAAAAAAAGACAAAAGAAAGAAAGAAAAAATTAAGAAAAAATAAAGAAAGAGAAAAAAAGACAAAAGAAAGAAAGAAAAAATTAAGAAAAAATAAAGAAAGAGAAAAAAGGCAAAAGAAAGAAAGAAAGAAAGAAAGAAAGAAAGAAAGAAAGAAAAAATAAAGAAAGAGAAAAAAAGACAAAAGAAAGAAAGAAAGACAAAAGAAAGAAAGAAAGAAAGAAAGAAAGAAAGAAAGAAAGAAAGAAAGAAAGAAAAAATAAAGAAAGAGAAAAAAATACAAAAGAAAGAAAGAAAGAAAGAAAAAATAAAGAAAGAGAAAAAAAGACGAAAGAAAGAAAAAATAAAGAAAAAATAAAGAAAGAGAGAAAAAAGACAAAAGAAAGAAAGAAAGAAAGAAAGAAAGAAAGAAAGAAAGGAAAAATAAAGAAAGAGAAAAAAAGACAAAAGAAAGAAAGAAAGAAAGAAAGAAAAAATAAAGAAAGAGAAAAAAAGACAAAAGAAAGAAAGAAAGACAAAAGAAAGAAAAAAAGACAAAAGAAAGAAAGAAAAAATTAAGAAAAAATAAAGAAAGAGAAAAAAAGACAAAAGAAAGAAAGAAAAAATTAAGAAAAAATAAAGAAAGAGAAAAAAGGCAAAAGAAAGAAAGAAAGAAAGAAAGAAAGAAAGAAAAAATAAAGAAAGAGAAAAAAAGACAAAAGAAAGAAAGAAAGACAAAAGAAAGAAAGAAAGAAAGAAAGAAAGAAAGAAAGAAAGAAAGAAAGAAAGAAAAAATAAAGAAAGAGAAAAAAATACAAAAGAAAGAAAGAAAGAAAGAAAAAATAAAGAAAGAGAAAAAAAGACGAAAGAAAGAAAAAATAAAGAAAAAATAAAGAAAGAGAGAAAAAAGACAAAAGAAAGAAAGAAAGAAAGAAAGAAAGAAAGAAAGAAAGAAAGGAAAAATAAAGAAAGAGAAAAAAAGACAAAAGAAAGAAAGAAAGAAAGAAAGAAAAAATAAAGAAAGAGAAAAAAAGACAAAAGAAAGAAGGAAAGACAAAAGAAAGAAAGAAAGAAAGAAAGAAAGAAAGAAAGAAAGAAAAAATAAAGAAAGAGAAAAAAATACAAAAGAAAGAAAGAAAGAAAGAAAGAAAGAAAGAAAGAAAGAAAGAAAGAAAGAAAAAATAAAGAAACAGAAAAAAAGACGAAAGAAAGAAAAAATAAAGAAAAAATAAAGAAAGAGAGAAAAAAGACAAAAGAAAGAAAGAAAGAAAGAAAGAAAGAAAGAAAGAAAGGAAAAATAAAGAAAGAGAAAAAAGACAAAAGAAAGAAAGAAAGAAAGAAAGAAAGAAAGAAAGAAAGAAAGAAAGAAAGAAAAAAAATAAAGAAAGAGAAAAAAAGATAAAAGAAAGAAAGAAAGAAAAAATAAAGAAAGAGAAAATAAAGAAAGAGAAAAAAAGACAAAAGAAAGAAAGAAAGAAAGAAAGAAAGAAAGAAAGAAAGAAAGAAAGAAAGAAGTCAAATTTCCCATCGCTGGATCAGAACTAGTTTTCTGTAACCTAAAGGGCCAGTTCACCCAAAATTGAAATTCTTTCATCATTTACTCTCCATTTATTTGTTCCAAACCTTTATGGATTTTTCTTTCTATTTTTGTAGTGTTTTTTGTAGTGTTTACAAAAAACACTGCAATGGAAGTCAATGGTTACAGATTTCCAACCTTCCTCAAAATGTCTTCTTTTGTGTTCAGAAGAAAGAAACTCAGAGACAGGTAAAGGGTGAGTAAAAGCTAATATAATTTTCATTTTGGGGTAAACTGTCCCTTTATGCTAATGTTATAAAACACAAAGTGAATAATAAAAAAAAATAAAATAAAAATAAATATATATATATATATATATATATATATATATATATATATATATATATATATAGAAAGAAATATATAATTTATTATTATATATAATAGATAATAATAATAAATCTGCATTAAGTTTTCATTTAAAATGTTGGTATTGGCTGAAATTTATCATCACAGTCTGTAAAAAAATCCTGATTCTTCAATCTCTTTTGTTTATCATCAGAGGGGATTTCTGTAACTCTCGTTATCGGCAGCTGACATGAGCAATGTGTTATTGGCTAAAACAGTGTGCGCCTAGTTAGGGCCCTCTCCCCTCATTAAGACCTAATCACTCCAATTAGCAAACATCTGCCCTCACTCAAGGCATGTCAGCAATCAGGCAGCCTTTCTGAGATGCGGCAACCCCACAGTCAGTCACACAGAGAGGGCCAAAGCTGCCGATACTGCTTCTTTTATACAGGTTTTCATTTATAAACCACATACACACATAAAATAGATGTTCTACACCGCTTTGTTTAGAATCATGTGCTGATTTTATGTGTTATTCACTACAGACATGCATTTGGAAATCTGCACTCAGTGCTGCTAAATCCCTGGCCTTGGTAGGTTGCCATTGTAATCAAGTGTAGCAGATCGGATTTTCACACGTGATGACAGTGACAAAAGGTGGAACAATCATTCTGATCATATGCGAATGGTGTTTTGGTATCAACATCAGTTATAGAATTAAGTGTCATCCCAATTAAGTGATGCACAAAGAATTTATCCAACAGAAGATTTCCCCAACAATCTGCTTGTTAGAATATTTTGTAGATATTACAGAAAACACAACTATTCAGCTTTTACTTTAAAAATCACCTCATCATTTACTCTTTTTTTCATGAGGTTTTAAATCTGAATTGTTGAACACAAAAGAAGATATTTTTAAGAATGCTCTTCATGCCATTAATACAGCAATTAACTGGTATTTTTGTAATTACCTCATCGTTTACTCTCCCTCATGTGGTTTTAAACCTATTTCAACTGTTAAACGCAAAAGAAGATATTTTGAAGAATGCTCTTCATGCCATTAATACAACAATTCACTGTTATTTTTGTAATTACCTCATCTTTACTCTCCCTCATGTGGTTTTAAACCTATTTCAACTGTAAACGCAAAAGAAGACATTTTGAAGAATGTTATTCATGCTATTAATACAACAATTCACTGTTATTTTTAATTACCTCATCATTTACTCGCCGTCACATGGTTTTAAACCTATCTGAGTTTTTAAACACAAAAGAAGATATTTTAAAGAATGTTATTCATTCAATTAATACAACAATTAATTCATTCATTTATTTGCTTTTTGGCTTATTCCCTTTATTAATCAGGGGTCGCCACAGCAGAATGAACTGCCAACTTATCCAACCTTTTTTATGCAGCGGATGCCCTTCCAACCGCCACCCAACACTGGGAAACACCCATATACACTCTATCACACAAACCCCAAGACAAATTTAGAACATGCAAACTCCACACAAAATGCCTACTGACCCAGCTGGAGCTCGAAACAGCGATCTTCTTGCTGTGAGGTGATCGTTCTACCCACTGCAACAACGTCATGTCTACAACAACAATTCACAGTTTTTTTAAATTACCTCATCATTTTCTCTCCCTCATGTGGTTTTAAACCTATTTCAACTGCAAATGCAAAAGAAGATATTTTGAAGAATGCTTTTCATCCTATTAATACAGCAATTCACTGTTGTTTTTTAATTACCTCATCATTTACTCTCCATCACATGGTTTTAAACCTATCTGAGTTGTTAAACGCAAAAGAAGATATTTTGAAGAATGCTATTCATGCTATTAAAACAACTATTGAGCATTTCATTATTAAAAAGAGACTGTTCGTCCAAAACTTTACCTCATCATTTCCTCTTCTATTTGCGTTTCTTCAAAAGAAGATATTTAGAAGAATGCTGGGTGCTAGCTCACACTGACGGCCATAGTATTTTTTTTCTATTTTATAAAATTTTCTATTTTTTCTATTTTTTTTTACTTTTTTTTCAAAATATCTTCCCTTGTGTTGGACAGAAAAAAGAAACTAGGTTTTCAACAAGTGAAGGTGTCACAATCAGCAGCAATCTAATCAGAACTCACAGAACTCATAGAACTACAAATCTGCTGGTATATGGACCACAAGATCCGGTCATGCAACACACACACACCTGCTCCAAGTCTGAATTGATTAGACTCAGACAGCTGAAGCTGCTCATGGACTGATTACTGGACTATTTATACAGCACACAAACCAACTTTCTTGCCGTGTTTTTGACCCTTGCTTTGTTTTGTTTGTTTATTTCTGTCTCCTGCCTGCCTTTTGACCATCTGCCTGTTTATTCGACTATGACTCTGCATTTGACTACATACATCTGTTTGCTCCTGATTGTGACCGTTGCTTGCCTGACCATCTCTGTTAATAAAATCTGCATTTGGATCTGCACCCTGTTGTCAGTGACCCGCTTCACATTACAGAAGGTTGATGACAGAATTATTTTAGTAGATCCATCCCATTAAAGAGGACATTTGTGGTTTCTTTTTGGGACATTGCACATTTTTCTCACATCATTCACAATTCACGATGTGGTCTCTACGCTGTGGTGTCAGGCAGATAACTGTGAAAATGTCCTGCCTAAATTTAGCAATAAATTCTAGCACTGAATATCATCCTGACGAAATGTTTTTTACCCACATGTAAACGTCTATGTCAAATCACCATGGAGACGACAGGAACCAGCCTGCGCCGCACAAACCTGCAACACTTTCATTACGGATTATCCTTTAGCAGGGGCGAATTTATCAACCCTGCAAATAACTACTGAGCACATGAATGTGTGTGTGTGTGTGAAGAGGAGAGAGATTAATTTTCTTTCACAGTGTCTACCGCATCCTTATAAATTGTGGTTTCGACAGACAACATAATAGACAGAAATGTGTGCTGTTTTATGCAGAACTCTGTGAGTCAGAATGTGAGATGGGCTATAATATGAATGAATTTTGTGTCATTGTCAAAGTTCAGATTCAGATAAAATGTGATGATGAAAGAGGGGAAAAGAAGTATTGCACACGCCATGCTTTTTCCTGGAAATAATATTATTAAGGAGCCGTTGACATGGAATTGAACAAGATTTTGGTAAAAACCCAAACTATACAAACAAACAAAAAATCTGAAAAATGTGTTGTGTGTAATGAGACAAGGAGAAAGAACTGAACTACTGAAACATATTTAATACTTTAAACAAAGGCCTTTATGGTGATGCATGCAATGCTTAGGTGTGATTTTATTCCACAGACTTCAACAGTGTGTCAAAATCTTGATGGTTTTGTGGATTTCGTCTATCCAAATTGATCTTTAATTAGTATTTTCTATTGGGTTCAACTTAGGTGTTTGGGTGGACCATTCTACAGCTTGATTTTCTTTCTCTGAAAGCATTTGAGAGTTTCCTTGGCTGTGTTTTGGATTACTGTCTTGCTAAAATGTCAACTCTGGTATCTGGATGGTAGATGTTGGACTGAAGCAGCTGATATTAATTTACACTGAGGAAGGGCAGAGGGTTGCTGAAGAACTACTGAGAGATTTTAGCTGCTGTCTGGGCTTTTACTGCCTTTTTACACCTCCGTTCTACGTGTGTTTAATACATTTCCCTGCGTTATTTAATTTTGTTCCGCATAACAATTCATACATGAATTTTTTTTGGCTTAGTCCCTTTATTAATCAGGGGTCGCCAAAGCGGAATGAGCTACCAAGTTTTACACTATGTTTTACACATCTGATGCCCTTCCATCTGCAACCCATCACTGGGAAACATCCATGCACTCTCATTCACACACATACACTACGACCATTTTAGTTTATTCAATTCACCAAAGCCACATGTCTTTAGACTTGGGGGAAACCGGAGCCCCTCGTGGAAACTCCACACAGAAATACCAACTTACCCAGCTGAGGCTCGAACCAGCAACCTTCTTGCTGTGAGGGGATTGTGCTACTCACTACACCACCGTAACGCCCAGCATTACTTAATTTGTAAACTTTTTAGATTTGTTTTCTTTGCATATATATGAATTTCATTGGTTGTTACCAACATTCGGGAGAGGGTGCTCGCTGCAGAGCCATTTGAGGAGAGCTGAGCTCCAGCGAGGGGGAGCATGAGCTGTCGCTCCTCCTCCTGTAAGCTGTTTTAATGCGCACACCAACCCCACCCCTAACCCTACCCCCAGTGACATCACTCGTAGAAGAAGTGCAAAAAAGGTGGAGCTCAAGCTTAAGCTCCCCCTCGCTGGAGCTCAGCTCTCCTCAAATGGCTCTGCAGCGAGCACCACTTGACATTCGGCGGAAATTCAAGTTCAAGGAAATTCAAGGCACCTTTAGAAATTTGTTTGCTGAGAAAAATGGTGACGTGTTCAAAATTAATTTCCCCCACTGTAAATATAGTATATATATTTAACAACTGAATAGTGTTTTAGGAAAAGGGCTATATTATGCATGTCAGGCCCAGTGTCATTTTGCACACAAACACTACATGCATGTATTGAACAATTATTGCTTTGATTGTCAAGTATTTGTGCATGCCAGTTGACGGCATATATCATTTGTACTGAATTGTGCATGCATATGATGTCATCACCATTTCCACAAATCTTGTTTTTGTAGTTTACATGGAGACAATAATAGCATTGTTTGACTAAACTCTTTAAAAAAGTAATCGTAATTTCAGCTGCATAAATGAACAGCAGCCACAATGAAAGCACCATTTATTGTTTCTGAGCAGAAAATGTTATAATGTACAGAATATGCGCCTCATGAATACAATTTATTCAATCATCACAGCATGTTTTCCTTAATTTTTCAGAAATGATTCAGATACACACACTCAGAAAATATTTTTGCTGCTTGTTCAAACTACTTATTTAAAATGAGCTAAACAACACAATACTTGAGTTTTTTTTTTTGGTTAATTGTTTTATGTTCATTTGTTAATTCATTTTCCTTCAACTTAGTCCCTTTTTTATCAGAGATCGCAACAGTGGAATGAACCACCAACTATTCCAGTCTATGTTTTATGCAGTGGATGCCCTTCCAGCCACAACCCAGTCCTGGAAACACCCATACACACTCGCATTCACACACGCACTCATACACTACGGCCAACTTAGTTTACCCAATCCATCTATAGCGCATGTCTTTGGACTGTGGACACCTGGAGGAAACCCATGCAAACATGGGGAGAACATGCAAACTCCACACAGAAATGCCAACTGGCCCAGCTGGGACACAAACCAGCAACCTTCTTGCTGTGAGGCGACAATGCTAACTAATGTTTTATGTTCAATCAACTTTTATGAAAACATTAAGTTAATTTAATCTATTCGCGTTGGGATGATTTTTTACAGTGCATGTACATTCTGGACTTACATGCATGGACTTTCTGATTGCTCAACAATTAAATACTGCTTATTAGGCAATATTAAAAAAAATTGGGAAAATTCACTCAACATCATGTAATTTCAATCCTACACACAAAAAAAAAATGATTGCTGCTGTGGTTGCTGCAAGTTTACTGTGAAAAATACAGCAGGGAAGTAAAATTTTTATTTTATTTTACAGCAAATTACTTTATTTCAGCAATTTATAGTCAGACATCAATGTCTTAAAGTACTAACTAAACAACTTAGCTTAGTTATGCAGACAAAACCACAACCATAAGCAGATGTTGATGAGAAAATCAAGGTTTTCAAGGTCATTTGCGTTTGCTGGTGCATTTAGAAATCGAGAAAGATCTGTTATGTTATTTGTAAATTCGTCTTTAGTGGATGGGACGATAGTTCTACTAGGGCGATACATCTGTGCAGATCTGCTCATTTCAGGTAAACACAGCTTATATATTAAGAGGTAGTGATCTGTTATATCATCACTTTGTGGTATAATATCTACATCAATGACTTTAATTCCATGAGACAAAAGGATCCGGCAGCATAACTTTAAGCGCCAGTACTTCACAAGAGTTAGACATAAATCCCTTCCTCAGATTAACATTAGGAATATCACTAAAAATTAATGCAACTCCACCACGTGACCAGTCTGACGAGCATCATGCTTAAATAAGAATCCTGAAGGAGTTGCTTCATTTAAACTAATATACCTGTAGTCAATATAAAACATGCTGGATAAGTTGGTGGTTCATTCTGCTCTGGCGACCCCTGATAAATAAAGGGACTAAGCTGAAGGAAAATCAAATGAACTGAAAGTCTCATTTTTATGCAAACCCTTCTCTTATTCACCCTTCAACACCCCCACCTAAACAAAGCTGGACACACCCACTGTTACCACGACTGGGGTGGAGTGACAGGAGACAACAGGAGGTAAGATCCAATATGCAGTTTATTCAAAGTCAGGCAAGCAGTGGTCATCAGGTGCAGACGGGTATATAAAGGCAGTCCAGAATCATAAACGTTAAAGAGGCAAAAGGTCAAAAGGCAGGCGGCTAAACTAGGCTAGCTAACAAGGGTACTAGGCTAGGATCGAAACACAGAGAAACAAGACAGGGAAACGCGTTGTAATGTTACGCAGGGAAAACAAGACTCGGCCAACTGGAAGCGTGAATGAGTGGCTTATGAATGGATTGAAATCAGTCTGTGGACAAGGCTCAGCTGGTGATGCAATCAGGATAGATGAATGAACAGACGTGCGTGTTTGGGAGCAGTGCATGTATGAATGTGTAGTCCTGGGGAATGCGGAAGTCCTGTGAGTTTGTGTGAGAACCAGTGATCTCTGGAAAGCGATCGCTGGTTGTGTGACACCCACCTTCTAGACCTTTTTCAAACTAGAAGTGTGAAAATACTCTGCTGAGACAGGGGGGTTCCATGACCCTTTTAAGGGTCACAAAACACCAAAACACATTTTTTGAGCTGTTGACAGTCGCATATGTGTCCCACACTGCTAAAAACACTATTAGGACACCTATATTTCACTAAAAAGTGAAAATTGGTTGTTCCTGTGTTAGAGATGCGCGGTTGGCGGTTATAGCCGCGGACTCCGCGGATAAACCGCGGATCGGGCGGATGACGTTACGAAAAAATAATATTTTAATTAAATTCGGGCGGGTGGCGGGCGGTTGTACAGTTTTTATAGGCATAGCTGGCGCACCAACGAAAAAGCCTAGGACTGACTTCACAGAATGGGAGGAGGAATCGGATACACTAATTCTGGATGAAGTGTACAGAAGTATTCCTCTACAAACTTCCGTATAGACGGATCAGCAGAGGAAAATCTACTTTCCTTTTGGGAGAAATAAGGCCAGGCATTCCCATGACTACAGCACCTTTCCAAGAGAATTCTATGCATTTCAGCAACAAGTGCTGCGAGCGAGCGCTCCTTCAGTGCAGCAGGGCGCAGTGGCTATGCAGGCGCTCCCGTCTGAATCCTGACACTGTAGATGCTATTTTATTCCTGCATTGTGCCAAGAAAAAATCAAACTAGACCTAAGGTCAGGCATATTAAACCAATTAGCCTATGTTATTTAGGCTACACATATGTTCAATATAAACTTTTGAGTTCGGTCAGCTGATAATTTTACGTTCATATTGGTTTAGCCTATTCTATTCTAGACATGTTGGCCTCGCTTTTACGTTCCGAGGCTAAGGTTATTTTGCCAGAATTTCTTTGTCGCAAATTTAATGGCGTAGTATTTCGTTATGCTTCAAGTTTGAGGGGAATGGGGATGATTAAGTCCATGGGTTATTGGGGCACTTGTCATACATGCACTTTAGCCTGGTCAGGTTCGCTCAAAGAGGGATGGCATATCTATTTTTCTAATTTAATTTCTAATTGTGGGGGTGACTGAGCCTACAAGGCTTAGGTACGATATGACGTTTTTATTAAAAATTTTTCAACTGTTTGCCAAAGCATGCGACAATAGCCTATGCCTACATTAAGATATTTATGTTAATATTTTTTTACTGCCTGTTGTTTCTTTTGGCATATAAAATAGGTATTGTCTGATAGAGATATCAATAAAGGTTCATCTGTGTCGCAGAACTGTTGTTTCCGATTTCTACAAGCTCAATAACATCCACAGCAAAAAATAAAAAATAGTCGAAAAACTGTGCCCATTAATTAGATGTGCAAGGCAAGCAGGTACGTTTTTGGGGTTGCTATGGACAACTACAAATGTAAACATTATTAGGCTATAATGTAAATGACTTATTCTATCTATTTACTAAAAAATTAAGTGAAATAGGCATTTAGTAGTAGGCTAAATAGCAGCATGTTGAAATGATGTGTCAATGCGTTTTCTATTAGGCTACAATAAAAAAAGTTGTATAGTACAGTGCGTTTAATTTAGGCTATTTATTTATTTTTGTCCCTGTGCGCCGATTGGAGACGGAGTTCACTGCTGATATTCTGAGAGCTCGGGTGCTTCTCATTTCTTATTTGTGCATCCTCGTTTCCTTTCCTTGCTTTCTTTCCTCGTGTTTCCACCCCACCGGGATAACGTTACGAGGGAAGGACGGAAGGAAAAGACTGAAGGACCGAGGAATCGAATCAAGTGAAAAGACACGTCCTCGTATCTTTAGCGTCACTTCAAAGCGTCGTCAATTAATGACTTGCACGTTTGGATTAACTGCATGTCTACATTAAAGTCATTCTCTATTATATAATGATCAATAAAGAAACATTCATTTAATAAACAAAAGGAATAAGCCATTCAAATAAAGAGCCCAATCAGCAGATGGCGGGCGGGTGCGGTTTTAAAAATTGGTCAAAAATGTTAGTGCGGATGGATGGCGGACGGATGATGAATTTTGTCATGCGGTTGCGGATGAAATAATAGCCCATCCGCGCATCTCTATCCTGTGTTATTTTGAGCAAATTCGTACTTCCGGTTTAAAACAAATTTTTGAAGCTGCGTCACGGCCATGAGATCTTAGCGTGTATTCCAGTTTGTAGACTGGACATCTGTACCTGGAAGTACCTTCGTACGTCTCTGAATGTGCTGCATTAATACATGAGTAAGACTTGGTTCAAACCAATCAGCACGCTCTATTGTGTATGCAGTGCAACTTCATTAATATGCAGGCTAGCTTCGAAGACTGTTTTTATATGATACAGTGTTCAGACGGCAGAGTGACGTCACGTTATGTTCCCAAAACAAGCGGGAGAACATGAATTGTTTGGAGATACAGGTTGTCAGTGTTACTTTTATAATTTGCTGCAGTGAAGGTTTTGTTTTCATTTTCCCTCTATGAGAGCGCAGCTGGACTCACGTGTGGATTACAGTGCGCGCAACGCTCAACAGAAATACATGTCTAACAAACATTTTTTTTTACCCGAGAGCTTTTCTCATCTGGAAATTGTGAAATCCAGATTTGCTGCTCGTCTCCTTTTAATAAAGACGCCGCTCCAGTTGGTGTTGATTTTCCTGTCCACAGATTTGGTAAGCGATCAGTGGTCTTTGTTTGTTTATTCAGAGGCAAAGTTAGTTTGTATCATCAGCAGTATTCTTTCAGTGTTTAAAGACAGACCTTAGTCAAATGATTTCTAAGTTAACAAAGTTTACCGTACGGTAATATCACTGCAATATTATGAGCTGAAGGATTGGCTGTAAGTGCGGCTCTCTGAGTGTAAACGTGTAAGCACCACAATCAAACTATTTCCGTCGTGTAGGATGTTCGCTGCATTTTGTGACAGGAATAACACACACAGCTTCCTTACACTACCTAGCGAGTGCATCTAAGTTTCCGAGAAATGCGGAGGTTTTTTTTCTCTCATTTGCCGTGCGGTCTCAAATATTGCATGAAAAATTCACGCTTCCAGCAGCTCCTTGAATCAAATCTCACGAGGGGCATGAATGAAATTGCTGAACGAAAAAGCCAAACTGCAGTTAAAGTCGACCATTTATAAAAATTTGGCAAATAATTTGATTTCTGATGTCCATGTGAACACAGTCACTGTCTTTCTCCTCTGTATCTGTGCGTTTGTTTTGCCTCTGTGAAAATCAGCGCGTGCCCAAACTGGCACTCCCATTTTTATGCAAATTTTTAAGGACCTTCTCTCTTTCCCTCCTCTGACACTCCCCCTAAACAGAGCTGGACACGCCCACTTTCCTGACTTTTTTTCAAAGTATAGGTGAGAAAAAACCCTGCTGAAACAAGGTGGCTTCATGGCCCTTTAAGACACCTTACTGTTAACCAAGTTACAGATTTCTACTGTAGCATCTGTTTACAGTTGAAATCACAGACAGTGTATATGTATTTCCTTTAGAACGGAAAAGAGATACTGTGAAAAACGGACACTTTTTTTGCAAGCAATTACAACCATAAAAGTGTGACTCTTAGCTTACTTTTGTTTTCCATGGAAGAAAGCAAATCATAGGACATGGTTGGTGAGTAACCGATGAGCATTTTCATTTTTAACATGTCTATTTTTACAATCTACTTGGCCTCATATCTTTGAGGAGTGATGCTCATTGCTCATGTAAGGATGATGGCGTTCTATTCTGAGTTTTTCTTTTGTAAATAATTCACTGAAATGTGTCACAGAGCTCCTCGGTTCAGAGGAAGCAGCACCGAGGAGAATCACCGCTAGTGTTTTTCATTACTCTTTGTTGTTTTATAGATCTCGGGGAACCAATTGTCAATTAAAATGTAATCCATTCCAGATGATGGTCAAAAACTTGCCTCACCGGAACTATTGGAGGACACTTTAATGCTTCTTCTGCTGCCCTGACCAGAAGGAAGACAAATGGCTTTGTTTAAAAGTGTCCCAATAGCAATACTCTTTCTCCTCTAAGCATAGCAGATTCATTCAGATTCGTGACTAGTGGGGTAAACAGGAAGTGTACAGACAGAGAAAAAAGCAAATCAAGTAACACATGCCTTTGAGTAACACACATTGCAAAAAACAAAACTGTGTAAAGTTACATTATTAAGTATTAGGAATTACCAAAAACGAGTTTCACAGTGTTTTCACTTTTTTTCCCATAGATTTTGAGAATTTAAAAACACCTCTTTCCAATATTAAATAATTATTTTATCATTTTCATTCTTTAATTCCCTATTCCTTTCTACTGCAGAAAGCTTATTAATAGTTCTTGAAATTTATTAAGAATATAATTTATATATAATATACCAAATAATGATATAATATACCAAATAATGATATAATATATCAAATAATGATATAATATCAAATAATGATATAATATACCAAATAATGGTTCTTTTAAGAATTTTTCCACCAAAGAACAAATGATTCATACATTATTGAAAATAAAGATTTTGTTATTAGCATCCTTTACCACCCTTAATACCAATAGAAAAATGTTT
The DNA here is from genome assembly GCF_052040795.2 of Danio rerio. Taxonomy (NCBI): domain Eukaryota; kingdom Metazoa; phylum Chordata; class Actinopteri; order Cypriniformes; family Danionidae; genus Danio; species Danio rerio. Next base: position 48,728,686 of record NC_141022.1, on the reverse strand, counting down.
TTAAAATGTCCTAAACATTAAGAAAAATTTTGGTTTTCTTAGACCTAATCCAGTTTATTTATTCATTTATTCATTTTCCTTCTGCTTAGTCCTTTTATTCATCAGGAGACGCCACAGCGGAATGATCCGCCAACTTATCCAGCAAATGTTTTACACAGCAGCTGCCCTTCCAGCTGCAATCCAGTATTGGGAAACACCCATACACGCTCATTCACACACATACTTACTTACTCCCAGGGGCATATTAAAGTTGATATTTATCTGCACCATACTGGTGTTTCGTAATGTCTATTTTTTTATGAGGTAAGTTGCTAGGCCAACTCTCAACCCTCAATCTTGAGGAACAGGACATACACACATACACTAGACAATTTAGCTTACCCAGTTCACCTACAGCAATGTTTCTCAACCATGTACATGGAAGCAAAAGTGTAGAATTAGCATGGATGGAGGGGTAGTGTACCCACCAATATCCACAGATTATTAAAATGTCCCCACCAATAATTTAATCGCCTCCAAAATAAAATAATGCTGTCGAAATTTTAAAGTCAGGCAAACTGTGCAGAACTCAGGTGAGACATGGACATATTAAGCAGCTACATTTCAAAGAAAAGTGTCAGTCACTTGAAATCAGTTTCACTACAAGTCCACCATAATAGTAATCATGGATGTGCAAATAATACAAAATTTGCTTCGATCTTGGCCTCCACAACGATTATTGTATCAAATTAGATCCCCACCAATATCAAAAGCAAATCTACACCCTTGCCTGAAAGACCTCCAGCTCAGCACATTTTAAACATTTTTTACATTTCATTCAGATCATTAGCAGAGACTGAAAAACCTGTAATGGATGTGACAGACAAGAGACATCCAAAACATGGAGTGTTGGTGGGCCTCCAGGAACGTGGTTGAGAAACATTAAAATAAAGCACATGCCTTTGGACTGTGGAGAAAACCGGAGCACCCGGAGGAAATCCACACCAACATGACGAGAGCATGCAAACTCCACACAGAAATGCCAAGTGACCCAGCTGGGACTTAAAGCAGCAACCTTCTTGCTGTGAGGCAACAGCCCAACTCACTGCGCCACCCTTAACACATTTTTTATGGTTATTGAAATTAATTAAGAATTTAAATTAAATATAATAAACCAAATAATTATATAATATGCCAAATAATGGTTCTTTTAAGAATTGTTTCACCAAAAAATAAAAACAGTTCTTCTAATGGTTTACTCTTGAAAATAAAAGCTCATTATTAGCATAACGTATCCCATTAAAAACCTTTACCACCTTTAAAATCAATATAAAAATACGATTAGAAAGTCATTAACACTAGTTATTTTGTGAAACAAAAATTGGTTCTTCTTTCACATCAGTGTTGAACACAAAATTATTTTACATGTTTTGGTTGAGTTAGTGAGGTAAACTGGAAGTATAATGGCAGAGAAAAGAGCAAATCAAGCAAAACACACCTTCAACACTGTTCAGAGATCAGTGTCACGTGAAAGAATGTTGATATGAGAAAATATACATCAATTTGTTTGTTAAATGTAATCATGATCTTTCATGTTTCATTGTTTTCATGGTTTAAATCCCTTTTCAAGCACCTCCAAGCTGGAAATTTCGACAGACAGCAGAAAATATGGGTCTTCATTTTTTTTTTTTTCCTGAAGGACCCCACCCACCCACACTAATTCACCCCCCTTCACCAAATTCTAACACACGCTGGACTCGGCGTCAAATAGCTTCACACACAACCAATCACAAGCATCAGCATTGTGTCAACCTACAGCGCAGTGGCCAATCATAGATCGCGCAGTCTGTCATGGGACTCAAAGCCCCGCCTCGTTTGTGAAACCATTGAGAGCGCGAGTGGAACTACAGCGATTCGGCGGTGACCGGCGCAGATCAGAGCAGCTGGAGGATCCGGGGAGATTTCTGAAGCCATGCAAACACTCCTTCCGTGGACTGTCTTCTTTTACCTCCTCCTAAGGTTTTAAGGAAGGTATGTAAGCCTTCACTTCACTCCCGTAACGCAAAAGTTGCAGTTATTTTTCGTGAAAGCAAGATAAAATCTGTAGGTGGCAGCTGCGCATGAAAAACGAACTGTCACCAATAACTTATTCATAAAAGTGCTTTATTTGCATGTTTATCGACCGTTTTATGTTAGGCTTTTGGAAAACATATGCATATGTTTATGTATTTGGTTTATTTATAACAATAAATGTATATGTATCAATGTTATATTTATTAATATTGTGTTAAATATAGTTTTAATAATAGTTCGTCTTATGCTGAAATATTTGTAGAGAAAGATTATTTTTAAACTCTCAGTGTCAGATATAATATTAAAAACAGTATGGGTGCTTTTTCCCAAACCTTTACTCAATTGGGTTTGACCATCCTGGTAATATTTATTGTTTCTTTTACAAGATCTTTGGGGTTCACCTTAATTTACAATAATCTCATTAGTCTACATTGTTAAAAAAAGAATACAGTTCTTGGTTTGAATTCAAATGACATATTACTATATTTTCTTTTGTGATTTAATAATTCATGCAGTTCATAGGAGAGTTAAATGTGTGTGTGGTGTGCACTGCATGTACAAGGTGTTTTAATATCTGAGATAATTCGCATCTCAAAGGTTAATACATGAATTGTAAACAAATTAAAGCAGGTTGAAAATGTACAGTTAAGCTCCTTTGTAAGATTAATGTCATATGTAAAGAGTATGTTTATTACAATTCTGCCATCAGGCTGTAACAGATACATTTTCACACATTTTATTTTTGTCTCTAGAATAAATAACTCAAAAGCATGCACAAATGTGCAGGAAACATTTGCATAGATAAAAAAACTGCTCATAAAATGGATACAAATTAAATTTGTATGTATTGTTATTGGTATCAGAGGCTTCATAAAGGATCCCAAAGATCCATTGAAACAAATAAAAGATGCCCATTGCCATTTTAGGATCCATATAGACCCTTTAATACCCACAGAACCTTTAAACTCCAGAAAGATCCTTTATTCCTTTAGATGCCCCATCAAGAAAAAAAAATTGGATTGCATTTTTTAACTTCTAATGTCTCTAGTTAACACACTCAATGCATTTTTTCTTTTCAACACATCCCATAATTTCTAAAATATCAACCTCTACCAAATGGTTGATATGTCAGTTTTTGGTACAAGTAATGTAATGAATTCATACAAACACTATAAAAAGTCTGAAAATATAAAGTGTTAGACCAATTTATTGAAAAAATATTCAAAATAAAACATTTCTGAATACTTAATCATCTTTCTATTTTTTGAAGTATGCCATAAAATATCTTATTTAACGTTTTCTTTCTTTCTTTTTTTTTACAATAAAGTCAAAATCAAGTGTAGTAGTGTAACAGGATTACTTTTTTTGTAAACCAACAGTGCTGTGTGTGTAAACCATCATTTAGAACAGTCAGTCTTTAATTACTTTAACTGTCATTATTTATAACAGTTAAAATATGAGGAGGCAGTTAAAGGGTTAAAGTGGAAAAATGTTTTTTAGGTTGTTAAAGAACCAATGGTTATTTATTTTAAGAATGGAAGAATTGTTGACTCTTATAAGAACTGTTCATTGTTCTTTAAGGAACAAAAAATGGTTCTTCTGCACTATTAAAGCATAAAGGCATCACTGGCATTGATAGTTCAGTGAGGAACCTTTTAAATCAATAGAACCATGCACCAAAAGAAGGTTCCTTTATAGAGGAAAAATCTTCTTTGATTCATTACAATTTTCTTAACAGTATAAAGACAGTGTGTATTTAAAGTTATAGTTTACCCATAAATGAAAATTATGTCACCATTTACGAACCATTCACTTGTTCAAAACCTGTCTCGTTTTCTTTCTTCTGCTGAACACAGAAGAAGGTATCTTGAAGAAAGCTGGAAACCTGTATTTTTACCATTACCATTTTACCATTGCAATACCATTGGTTTGCATAGATTTTTTACTATGGATGTCGATGGTTACAGGTTTTCGAAACATCTATTGTGTTCAACAGAAGAAGGAAACTCATAAATCACTTGAGGATGAGCAAATAGTTCCATGCCATGAATGAACTTAGTTCCCCAAAAGAACCTTTCAGTCAATGGTTCTTAAACAACATAGGAACCAATCCAAAGAACCCTTTACACTTTAAAGAGCTTTTTGTTTGTGGATGTTAAATATTATTTTCGGAACCATACCAATAAAGTAGCTCTCTCTTTTAATAGTGTTGTTCACTGAAAGGGAACCAAAAATGATTCTTCTTAATGGGTGTTCTGCATCACCATGAAAAAAAGCACTTTATTTGAAGAGGAATAAATAAATTAGCATTACAACCCTCTCCATCTGCTCAGACATGATATTTCCAGCTTTCTAAATGTGTAGATGAAAAGATCACCTGGATTTCACCTCTTGTGTTTGCCTGCTTTCCGCTGTCGCCATCACAGACTGTAGTGAGTCATCTCAGCACCCAGACTCTCATCACAACCTCTGCATCATTAGATTAAATCAGTAAACTGATGCTTGCATGTGGGCTGAAGATAAACTTGGCTCATTGACAAGTTAAATGTGCATGATTACCTTTAATCTGGGCTTCAGTTTCGCTTTTGTCTACGGTTTTTCTTTATCTTTCGATTATACAGTATATGTTGCAGTGTTTTGTCACAGTTTAAAAGAAAAAGTTGATCATGTGCTGAAAACAAACCAGTTCAAGCTGATCGCTGAAATCCGTCTGGTGTTGTTGACAGGATCCAGATGTGTCTAATTGCAATATATGAAATCTGTTTGTTGCTGTTCTGCTCTTTAGCGAGATAAAGTAAGGGCACGGAAAGCCGCAACAGACCGAGAGAGAAGACTGTTAAATATATTACAGGCTGTGATTATATCTATACCGGAAAGTAACCCCCCTACACACACAGACACACACACACACACACACACACACACACACACACACACACACACACACACACACACACACACACACACACACACACACACACACACACCACCTTCTTTGTCTGTCTCCTGGTTTGAATCCACCTACTGCCACCCTCAGAGACACCTGAACACAGACATAATGATCAACAGCAACGGGCGTCTGGAGAGACTCCCCCTCTTCTCTTTCTCTCTTTTACCATCTCTCTCTCTCTCACGCAGCAGGCAGGCCCAAACAGACAAGAGTCATAAAGGGTTGCTTTTCTTTCATGAATAGGGCACACACTGAATGATAAGGACACACAAATTCGATGTTTTTAATGTCAGGTGTGTGTCGTCTGGGTAAAATGCACCCTACTCAAAGTATTTGAACGTTTAATTATGCCAGTGTATGAATGACATTGCATTAGACAACCAAATGCCAAGCATGGTTAATTCATTTATTTTAAGTAACAAGGGGTATGGACGCTCTTGCAAGGAAAGCATTTTACAAAAAGGTTTTGAAGTAATGGGAGAATAATAGATATGTTAAAATGACTCGGCCTGTCACTGTAATCAATATATGGACTTATCGCACAACACATGGACATGACGTCATTTTTGATTATGTGTTATATATCGCCCGTACATAAAAAACAATTCTAGCAACACTTTAGCTGATTGTGCAACATCTTTATCTCTATTGGAGGTGTCAGTGTCAGTATGGTTAAAAAACATACTACAGTATTTACTATAAATTACTTTATTATATTTTCATGTGGGTGTCTGAAACTGAAAATAGATCTGGTGGCAGATATCGCAGCGGCTGTTACTTTTTATCTTGCAGTTTTTTTTGTTAATAATTATTATTATTTATATATAAGTTTTCAAATTCTGATTCCAATGCCTAATTATTAAACTGTTAAAATTGCTATAATTAAATGAAATATTCTTAAGAATGAAACATTGGTTGTTTTTTTTAAAGAGTTTACTTGCATTATGATGCTATTATATTGTCATTCTGGCATTATAAAATGATAAAAGGACAATAAAACTGTTTATCATTATATATTTTGCTGCAATGTATCGTGCAACAAAAATAGATATCCTGACAGGCCCAAAACTAACAGCAAAACAACTGCGTTTGGGAATTAAAAGTAAATAAAAGTGAAGTAAGAAAACAAAAACAAAAATTACTTGAAAGCCTATTTAGTTTCATGCATTTGGCAGACACTTTTATCCTAAGTAAAGCCCTGCTCAGACTGTGAGATTTCAGCCACGATTTTGTCATCTGAGACAAATTTGTGAAATTCAAAAAGATTTCTGAAATCCTAGGCTGAAGTCTGTAATTTTTGATCGTTGGTTTGACATGTTCACTGACAGCTGCTCATTGCGATCCGATTTTTTTCCTCCGATAAAGTTCTGACGGTGTTAGAAGGTTTCAGACACTTTCCTGCCGTTTGACAACAGCTGCGATGAGCCTCAATCCAAGAACCAATTGGAGCTCAATTTGATGACCCAATTTAAATGACCGTGGGGAAATGTCAAAACTTTCTTCCTGGTATTATTATTTGGACACACCGTGTGCAAAATTGCAGCTACAGATTTTTTACGTTTGCTGTAAGGAATCATTTCAGAACGCAGGATAGTGAAAGTGTCACGGGTGGATGACGTCAAACTCCAGAGGCGTTTCCTTTCAAGTTTGGCGCGTCTTCATTGTCGTTCAGTTTGACTTTATGACAGATGAGATCTTACAGTGTGACATGGGAGCCATGTTCGTGCAGTCTGGCGTGCTCCAATTATTCTGGATTATAAAAAAATTGCAGTGTGAGCTGGCCTTAACTTGCGTTGACTGAACATGATTTTTTGTTGTCTTTTAATGGTAACCAAATGCACAACCTTGGATTTGTTTTATACTATATGAGCTACAGAAAATAAGAAAATACAATGAAACCTCATATAATTGCGAATGCGTTTTTTTTTCCTGCAATAAAACATGAACTTCAATAGATATTATAGAATTTTAAATATATACAGAAAAAGGAATTGCTTCCTAAAATCTTTTTGTTGAATCAAATACATTTTTCTAGCCATCTCAACTCATATCAAATCATTCATTCATTTTTCTTTGGCTTAGTTCCTTATTTATCAGGGGTCGCCACAGCAGTGTAAACCACCAATTATTCCGGCATAGGTTTTTTCATAGCCCTAATAGCCAGTACTGGAAAACACCCATATACTCTCGCATCTACACACACACTCCTACATTATGAGCAATTTAGGTCATGCAATTCACCCTTTAGCGGATGTCTTTGGGGGAAACCAAAGCACCCGGAGGAAACCCATGCCAAGACAGGAAGAACATGCAAACTCCACAAAGAAATGCCAACTGCCTGAGCCAGTACTCGAACCAGTGACCTTCTTGCTTAGAGGCGACTGAGCCATTGTGCCACCCATATCAAATCCGTAAAATAAACTAAACTACAAACATTTGTTGTCATGACTTAGGGTCATATTATTTTTTACAGTACATGCAATGAGATCATTAAGGTCAGTGTTTTTGTTATGTACAACAATTGTTCAGCAAGAAAAGTGCGTTAAATTGATCTGAAATGACAATAAACAGTAATCATGTGCAATGTTAAAACAAATTATGTTCTTTTGACGTTTTCTTCCATTAAAGACTTCTAAAAATCAGTGTTACCAGTCAAATATTACACGAACATTTGCAATCCATAAAAACGTCTCAGTAACACTTTACAATAAGGTTGTATTATTCATTAGTTTATTTTCTTTTCGGCTCAGTCTCTTTATTAATCCAGGGTCCTCACTGAGCCACCATGTCAAATCAGTCAAATAAGTTAAAGTAACATACAAACATATGTCATGACTTAGGCTCATACATATTTTTTCACAGTGTACACTCTTAAGTCTGATTTATACTTCTGCGTCAAGTGACCAGCGTAACCCACGGTGCATGCAACGCGCGTAACTGTGCATTTATACTTCTGCGTGCTTTTTCTGTTGGTCTGCATTGACACTTCCGAAACGCTAGTTGGCAGTGAGGTGTAAATATTACTCCGTGTTGAGTTTCTTCGCTGGGGTTTTGTTTTTTCTGAACACTTCCTGAATGTACAAGTGGCTCAAACTCACTCATTTTGAGACAGGAAAGGGCGGACGTGCAACAATTTTAACCATGAGGTAAACACAAAACAAAACTTTCAATCCGGAGCTCCTTCACGTTAATCCACACTTGTAAACAATCGTTCATCAGTGATACAAAGCCGACCACAGAGCTTGCGCTACGCGTCATTGCAACGTGTAGTTAAATTTTTTGAGAGGTGCGCGTCAGCGATGGCCATGGCGTAGAGCTATGCATCAACGCCTAGGCTGCGCCATAGCATACGCGTGCGCTTGATGCAGAAGTATAAATCAGCTTTTTAAGTACATTTGGGTACTAATATGCCCCTTTGAAGTACCAATGTGGATTTTTCTGGGTACAAATATGTATCTTTTGAAAAGGTACTGCCCTAGTGACAGCTCCTGTACCTTTATTTCTGAGAATGTATGTAATGAGATCTTTAAGATCAGTGTTTTTGTTATTTAAAAGAGTCTAATGCTTTTATTTTTGAACTTCTTATTCATTAAAGACTCCTAAAAATCAGTGTTTCCAGTCAAATATTATGGAGCAAAAACATTTGCAATCTATAAAAACATCTCTTTGAAGATAATGGGAAGTCTGTAACAATGCTGAACATTTAACTACTGGCCATGTAATGTACAATTACACACTAGTTTTAACCTGCATTGGTGTATAGTGCAAGATTTTAACAGGTTTTTGAAATTACTACCAATGTACAAAAAGAAAAACCAAGAACTCAAGAAACCTAGCAGGTGGAAAGCACACTGACTGCTTTTCAAGTAAAACTCAAAGAAAAGGTTTGGTTCAGAGGTGTGTGTGTGTGTGTGTGTGTGTGTGTGTGTGTGTGTGTGTGTGTGTGTGTGTGTGTGTGTCATATTCAGCAGCATAAATGTGAGCATTCATCGCAGACAGTGAAAAGCAGTCGTCGTTCAGCAATAATGAACGCACTGCTAAAATCCAGAGAATGCTTGGCGTCTTGAGGGAAGCCACGCCCATTCAACAAAACCTCCACACACACACACACTTTCAAATAGCGTGTGTGGTTGTGGTGCTTTGGAAGAATGATTCCAGAATGGGCCACACTTCAAAGAGATGTTCATCCATTCTGTCTGAAGAACTAAAATTAACAGAAACACCTCAGGGGGAATGTGACACCAGCTGCTAAGACGCTGTCTTGTCTTTTTTTTGTTCTAACACTTTTTTTTTCTGAGCATGTGCGCTCATGTTGACTCCATCTAGAGCTGTCGCTATTTCCAGGGCCGGGGATGTGGCGTGCACACTGTAATCTTTTCTGTGGAGAGGATGTTGAGATGGATTATTGAAGCCCCAGCGTGCTGTGTGTGTCATTACCGTGGAGAGATCAGCACAGTGAGGTTAATGAGCCAATCTGCATAAACTTTGTCCCCATCTGGAGCGTTGGGATGGTGTGGGGCAACACACGCTACCAGCGTTCCTGCAATGGCTTCTCCAACAACATCAACCCTTAACGTAGCAAATGATTTATGCTAACGTTCTTTCTACTCTTCACCGAAAAACTTACAAGACAAGCACAGGCTCCCTGGAGCATGACTGCGGTTGGTTGGTAAAAATCACACTGATACGTCTTGGCTATGGCTGCAGTGACATTGCAGTGAATATGGAATATTATGTATATTTTCCGCAACCTTCTGCTCAGTCAAAGACTGCATGTTTTACTTACTTCTTTTAGAGCTACAACACCATCTTGAAGGGTTCATTCAAGTTCTGTCGTCAATTACTCCCCCTCAGTTCTTTCCAAAAGACCTTTTTTTAACTTGTTTATTGTATTTTTAATGTAATCTGAGATATTTCTCTTCCTTCATTTATATCTACTCGCACACAACTCTTTAAAAATGTTTGTAAATTAGCTGTACACTGTTTAAAATGCTGGGTTCCACACAATTGCTTCGTTGTCTCTACACAAATTGATTAAGTTAACCTAATTGTTTTTGAAAATGTAAGTGGATTGGACATAAAACAGTTCCCACTACTGGGTTGCAGCTGGAAGGGCATCCACTGCATAAAACATATGCCGGAATAGTTGGCAGTTTCATCCGCAGTGGCGAACCCTGAAATAAGGACTAAACCGAAGGAAAAGGAATGAACATAAAACAATAAGGGCGTCATAGTGGCGCAAGGGTAGCACGATCGCCTCACAGCAAGAAGGTCGCTGGTTCGAGCCTCAGCTGGATCAGTTGGCATTTCTGTGTGGAGTTTGCATGTTCTCCCTGTGTTCACGTGGGACTCCTTCAGGTGCTCCGGTTTTCCCCACCAGTCCAAAGACATGTGGTACAGGTGAATTGGGTAAGCTAAATTGTCCGTAGTGTATGAGTGTGAATGAGTGTGTATGGATGTTTTTCAGTGATGGGTTGCAGCTGGAAGTGCTTTCGCGGAGTAAAACATATGATGGATAAGTTGGCGGTTCATTCCGGTGTGGCGACCCCAGATTAATAAAGGGACTAAGCCTAAAAGAAAATGAATGTATGAACATAAAACAGTTAAGTTGTTCTAAAAAAACTCAAGAAATGTGTTGATTCAGTTTGTTTTATAACATGTTTTGGAGTGTGCATGCTTGAAGTGAGAACAAACCTCATTTGTTCTTGCAGAAGCTGAAATTAATCTGATTTTTTAATTCTTAAGCATCAAGCAAGTATGATTGAGCTGTCGACTGACCGATACCCCCACACTAAACCCAACCAGTAGTGTTTTGAAAAGCACCAATTGACCAGCGCCCACCTCCTTAGCTAAATCCAACCGCAGTGTTTTAAAAAGTAATCCAGAAAAAGAAAAGCCCCCTGATTTTTACTACGGTTTCAAATTTTACCACATTATCACCCTGTTATTTACTTGTTTATTTTTTTTTTTTTAGCTTTTGTTTTTGTCTTACCTGCTTTCTGGAACCATTCTGTGCAGATTCAGTTTATTTTATAAATTTTTTTTGGAAGTGTACGTGATTGAAGTGAGAACGAACCTCATTTGTTCTTGCAGAAGCTAAAATAAATCTAATTGGTTCTCCTGCATCAAGACTAACCAACCGACCAATATCCACACCCTCCCTGTTTCCTAAACCCTACCAATATTGTTTTAAAGAGCGCCGATTGACACGCCCACCCCCTTTTCTAAACCCAACCGCAGTGTTTTAAAAAGCAATCCAGAAAAAGAAAAGCCCCCTTATTTTCACTACATTTTCAGATTTGACCACATTCTCACCTTGTTATTAACTATTTTATTTTATTTTTTAGCTTTTGTTTTTGTCTTACCTACTTTCCCGAACCGTTCTGTGTTGATTTATTTAATTTTATACAAGTGTACATTCTTGAAGTGAGAACAAACCTCATTTGTTCTTGCAGAAGCCAAATTGAATCTGACTGGTTTTTACACATCAAGCAAGTATGATTAAGCTATTGACTGACTGACTGACTGACTGACCAACTGACCGATACCCCCTCTCTAAACCCAACCAGTAGTATTTTAAAAACCACCAATTGACCAGTGCCCACCTGCCTTGCTAAATCCAACCGCAGTGTTTAAAAAAAGCAATCCAGAAAAAGAAAAGCCCCCTGATTTTTACTACGTTTTCATGTAGAACATTAGTCGTGGTCTAAAAGGTAAAAATCGAAAAACTTTGTTAAACTCTCGACTAAGTACATTTTGTTTTTTGACATTTGGACAGTTTTTAGCTCAAAATCTTAACTTTAATCTTTCTTAAAGTTGATGTGTCTGCACTTTAACCTAATCCCCCTCCTAGAGTCTTTAATATTTAAATAGTGACTTCAGAGTGTTTTATATTTATGAACATAGACCATACAAAACTAGTTAAAAGTGCCTTTTTCTACATAATCTGAAAAAATTGTTTGAATAGGACAATATTCTAAAATCTGAGGGTTAAAAAAAAATCTCATTTAAAGTTGTCTAAATGAAGTACTTAGCATTGCACATTTCTAATCAAACATTAAGGTTTAATTTATTTACAGTAGGAAATTTACTAAATCTTCACTGAACATAAACTTTACTTAACAATCTGCTGATTTTTTGATGAAAAATCGATAATGTTGACCTATACAATCTATTTTTGGCTGTATGCATATAAGGCAGGTTTGGTCCAAAGTCACATTTTAGATTGCAAATAAAAAATTAGTTTGAGTGTGCAGTTTAAATATGAAAAAAAAATGAACATTTCAAACTTTACCACAAACCTACAAATGCTAAACAATGCGCTGAGTTATTATGACTAAAATAAGGTCTTTTCGAGTACTGTATGATTATCTGTGGCAGATGGGCTCAGCTCACAGAAAACCAAGTGTGAAAACTGATATCAAATCAAACTTAATCAAAAAGCTGAGACAATCTGCTCAGTTTCAGTGTTGGTGTCGTTGCTGCGTCTTTGATTCCCGGCCAGTTTAAAGGCTGTCAGCTGCAAACATCATCATTTCAGCTTCCATTCACAGCTTCTTTTTCTTTCTTTTTTTTTCATTTGATGTTAGTCTAGTGTTGAAAATTCAGTGACACCTCGACTGACAAATGAGGTTCTACTTTCGCACATAGTAGCTGGAGATTTACCGAGAAAAGCTTTTCGAGTTGGCAAATGTAGGCGGTAATTAAAAGTGTGCGCTCACAAATTAGCTCTAAAGATTATCTCAATAACGTCCTTTAGTAAGTCTTACAGACAGTCATTTTACTGGTGGAAATAGCTTCTTTGTCAGTTAAAGGGATAGTTCAACTAAAAATAATGATGGCATCATTTACTCACCCTTCACTTGATCAAAACATATTTGAATTTCTTTCAATTCAATTCATCTTTATTTCTATAGTGCTTTTACAATGTAGATTTATGTCAAAGCAGCTTATCGTAGAACTTCTTGTAAATTGAAACTGTCAGTCCAGTTTTCAGAGTTGAAGTTCAGTTTAGTGGTTTAATTTTTCTTGCTAAAAGTCCAAACCTTGAAGAGCAAATCCATCAATGCACAGCTCCACAAGTCTTCTATTGAACGTAAAAGAAGATGTTTTAAAGAAGACTTGTAGCTAATATATTTATTTTCCGACTAATGAAGTCAGTGGGTGCCAGCAACCATTCATTTTTCAAAATATCCAGGACAGAAGAAAGAAACTGATAAAAGTTCAAAGCCACATTAGGGCTGGGCGATATTGCAAAACAAATTATCACAATATCATGTTTCATATAATTCAATATTGATAACTATTGATTATATTTTAACAATACATTTAGGAATGTTAGAAGTTTTTTGTTATTTGCCCACTTTATTTTATTTTACCAACATTACTAAGGCAACTAGTTTTAACAGTCAAAAGCAAAAATATTTAAACATATTTCTCATCTCTTTATAATCAAATAAACCTAAGTGTTAATGAGACTCAAACTTGATGAATAAAATGTGCAAATGCTGAAGAATTTAAGTAAATTTTAAGGTAGATCAACATCTGTACGGTGTGAATAATAATGATACAGTAAACCTCAAACTCTGTAAACAACACAAATTATGATAAGTAAATTTGAGCTTTCAACTAAAGGAACCAGACATCATTATTCAAATACATATTGCAACATTACAAATTGTAAAGTTGAATGACTACATTACGCCTGTTAAAAATACAGTTGTAGTTTTAATTTTTAGTGCTGGTCAGTTGCAGATGAGGAGCTTGTGGCTGGGATGCACAAGAAAAGAAACCAAAAAGCCACACTGGCGACATCCTTGCATGCTTTTTTTATTTACAATCACCTCACAGATACTAGCCACCGCACTTCTTTTCACTTGTGTTGTTATTTTGACCAGAAGTGAAATATGTATATTCCATACAAAGTGTGAAGCAGATCGGTTAGTTCTACTTGCATGAACCGTGGTGCACACGCAGCATTTGGAAAAGTTCAGTTGTTTTCAACTAGGTGCGGCTGGAAAATGCACAGTTCACTTCCGCGCCTCCATTGGAAATGACAAACTTACACCCTAAGCTTATTGACATTGCTTTCAAGGCACGCACTCAGCAGCCACATTTTAATAAAACTATAGCCTTCATACGGAACTACATACTGAATATTTTTTTAGCGATATTGACAATGATGTTTTTTGTTAATAACTTTCGGTATCGATTTTATCGACAGCCCTAAACCACACAGTAGTTCTAATTTGTGTGCAAACTATCCCTCATAATTGTAGTTTTTTTTAAATAATTGTAATTTATCTTTGACAATTCCTTACACCGAAACCCCTGTAGAAAAATTTTAGACAAAGACCATTTTCTATGTGAACTGAGAAACTATTATAAAACTGAGTTTTAACTTCCAGTTTTCATTGAAAACGCTTTAAAAAGCCATTGTTAACACGATCTTAAAAACATTTTGAGAAGGTGCTGACTGGAGAATATGCCATGTGTTTATGACTAAGGATTTAACCACAGACATCTTACACAGCAGTTTCCAAGCGAACACATGTGATTGCATTAAGAGCTTAAGAAAACAACAACAACAAAAAAAACACAACTAAACTAATGCTTTACATTAAAAAGCATCCAAATGGCTAAAAATGAAACCCTAAGATGTCAGTTTTTATAAAACCTCTGTATTGTTGGATAGAATCTGTGATCTGCAGACTTAATAAGTTGGAACCTTTTGAAGAGCGACCACACACACACATGTACAGTAAAAGAACACAGTGTTCTGCTGAGTGTCTATGGCATAAACAGAAAGCGACGATTCCTCTTTTTTTTTCTCACTTCCAAACAGACAACCACCCAGCTAGTCTAAACCATTAGAACATTTCGTTTTTCCCCCTCTCATTACCCATAATGCTGTAAACCCCACTGGGCGCAGTGTGGGACCCTACTGCTGTAGGATGCACAAGCAATGAGCCGTTCATTTCTCTTATTTCATTTTCCTCTTTTCTTTTTTTACTCGTTACCCCTCTCTGTGTGAAAAATGAGTGGGGACTGCTTTGAGAGTTTAATTCGTTTCGATCGTGTCAAGGAGAAAGAGTTTGTTTTGTTCATTTAATCTGAGACAAAATGACAGAACTGAACATTTAGCTATGCTAGTTTTTCATGTTAATGAGTGTAGTGTGACGGTTTGCTTGTTTATTATTGAAATTTCTATTATTTTTTTTACTTTAAGTGTAGGAAAGACCAAAAACATGCAGAACCAGCTTGTTTCCAATGCAAACCTCTATGTTTTATATATACTAAGTGGTAGTACTCAAGTCTTATGACCATATAAACCTTGACGTACGGTTGTGAATTGGTCTTAGATCAGACCAAAGTTTTGGCATGAAAAGTTTTATTTTTAAATCTTATTTTTTCCGCATTAAAGTGTGCTCTTTTCATAAGCTTCTCAATTTGTCTTCAGTAGAAGCCACCAATTTGTCTTTTTTCAGCAGACGCCAAAGCAGATGCTCTTTTTAGGACATAAACTACATAATGATTCAAATCTTGGGACTCTTACAGTAGAGCGTGCCTAAAGCTTTTGAAAGGACCCACAATGTTGGGAATTCTTTAATGATTGGATTCTCTAAAAGTGATTTTGATTATTTTCATGGTCTTTCACACACTCAAAAAATGACTTTTACTGTTTGTTCAAATTACTTATTTAAATTGAGCTGAAACAACACAATTTTTTGGGACAATTTCATTGTTTTATGTTTAATCCATTTACATTTGTAAAAACTAATAAGTTAACTTAATTCCTTCATGTTGTCTCAACACAAATTGATTGTGTGAAAGCCATTTAAAGTGTGACAGTGGCTAGATTTACTTAAAAGGTCAAATTATTGGCAAGAATCTACTATACAGTTAAGGTCAGAATTGCAGTATTTGCCTCCCTGAATTATTAGCTCCCTTGTTTATTTTTTCTCCTATTTTTGTTTAACAGAGAGAAGATTCAACACATTTCTATAGTTTTAATAACTCATCTCTGATCACTGATTTATTTTATTTTTGCCATGATGGCAGTAAATAATATTTTATTATATACTTTTGACAACAATTTTATACAGCTTAAAGTGACATTTAAAGGCTTAACTAGGTTCAGTAGCTTAAAGGGACTAATAATTTTGACCTTAAAATGGTTTTGAAAAAATTAAAAGTGCTGTTATTCTAGCCGAAATAAAACAAATAAGACTTTCTCCAGAAGACAAAATATTATCAGACATACTGTGAAAATGTCCTTGCTCTGTTAAACATCATGGGAAATATTTAAAAAAGAGGAAAAATTCAAAGGTGGGCTAATAATTCTGACTTCAACTGTCTTTTTACAAGACTGTTATGGCATTTATAATGACACCTATGACACCTTAATTCTTAAAAAAAATTATATTTAGATTTTTAAAAACTGTATTAACATTAATATGCATTTCTGTGTGTATTATATCATCTTTGCATCAAATTAGAAAAAATGAGTGTTTAATGCAGCGTCTATGGGGCTGAGAGTAAATTTGAGTTATTCTCTCCTCTGGCTGCCGTCATCAGTCTCACAAAATTTTTTCTTTTTTTCTAAATGTATTGATAACAACATCGTGGAGTTTTTCTTTTATTATTTCAGCAAATAGGATTGTAAAAAAATATATTTGTTGTACTCTCCAATTCACTGCGCTCTAAGTTTACCCAACTAAGACGCCTTCTGCTACTGAAAAACCCAGAATGTTAAAAGGGTCTATAAATAGCGGTCCTGTCTTAAAGGGATAGTTCAACCAAAAAAAAAAAAAACTTCTGCCATCATTTAAAAATTTTGGAAAAGGGTAGTGATTGACTTTTCTTTTTTTGCTGTGAATGTCAATACCTAAAAGTGAAAGTAATAAAGGTTTGATGTCAGCAATTTGAATGAGAGTAAATGTTCTTAATGGAATTATTCCTTCAGTGAGTGAATCATTCATTTAAAAAATGTAATTCATTCAAATTGATTGATTCATTTAGAAGCAAACAGGTAGCCATTGACATTTCACAGTATTTCTTTTCGCAGTAAATATAATGGTTGCAGAAAAATGTCACTAATACAGGTTTATAACCATTTGATGTCAAGTGAATATTCATTTTTGAGTTTTCAGTAAGTTATCCACTAAATCATTTACTCAAAAAAAAAAAAAAAAAAAAAACATTGAAAGAGAATCATTTAGAAACAAAGCAAGAGACTTTATAAATAAATTAAGGAACCATTAGTTCGAAAACTGATTCATTCTGGAAAAACTGAATAAGGGATACAAATATTTTGAACTATTTGTGATGGTAAAAAATAAGACGACGTTTTGTTACAAATATTACTCATTTAATGTTATCTTTTTGTTTGGTAAACTATTATATAAAAACAACACTGAATTTGCGATCGTGAAACATTGCAATAATAAGTCCTTATAAGTCCTGCTCAAATTTGTATAGTAAAATTAACATAGACTGGCGACATGGTGGCTCAGTGGTTAGCACTGTCGCCTCACAGCAAGTAGGGTCGCTGGTTCGAGTACTTGCTGGGCCAGTATGTCCAGTTTGCAGAAACCATTTCCAGTTTCCCCCACAAAAAGCTGGGTTGCAGCTGAAAGGGCATCCGCTTTTTAAAACATATGCTGTAGAAGTTGGCGGTTCATTCCACTGTGGTGACCCCTGATAAACAAAGGGACTAAGCTGAAGCAGAATGAATGAATGAATCAATCCATGTAGATCAATCAAGCTAGACATTGGCCAATCAGAGCAAAGTATGCTCTTGGAAAGGATAGGTGTAGAATGAATGAATCTTCAAATGAATCAAACGAATCATTTCACTCTGTTAAAATATAATATGGAAAAATAAAGTACTTTTTAGACCTTGGATGCATTAAATCTATTGTAGGAGACCCCCAAGCAAACGATAAAAACAAAAGTGCTCTGATCATGGGTGTTATAATTGATAATGAATGCTGGTGACTGTAGTAACTGCCTGTTTTGAAAGCTTCAAATGTCATCAAAGTACAATCTCTCTTAGAACATGCATGAACATATCTTGACATTTGGGACAGGGCTTTTGCCAACAGTCAAATAATAAAGACAATATTACTTTTGAACTTTAATACGTGGGACTCAAGACTCTCATGTTTTTTGCCCTGCGTTGGATATTTTTTTGCTGAAAGACGGCATTTAAATTGTGTACCATTGTTCATTAATTCCTTCATAGTCTGCATTTTCCCATCTCCGAAAAGGCCAAAAACTTCATACATTTTAATCTAGCACTGTTTTATATTAAATGTCCAGTTCTCAGCATTTGGCAGACTGGAAAAGTATTTATTTATTAATCTATTTATTATTTATTAAGTCCAAGGCACTTGAAAAATTGCTGAAAAGGTATCAAAGTCTTTATTGACAGTTTTATTTAATGTCAATAAGAGCTTTTTAACTTTTTCATCTATTCTTAAGTGCCTTGGACTTATGCTTTTTTAAATATTTTTTTTTATGAATACCTAATCTAAAGAGCACCAACACATCAATTACCCCTGAAGCGAGTTAATTTTACTTCTGGCTGCCTACTTCATGTAGCATGGAAAACCCTACTATTAGACCTATGCATTTCTTCATATGTCCATATGGAGCCGGCATGTACAGGAAATGGCATGCATTCCTTTTGTCCGATTGGAAAATAAACTCCAGTGTGCGCTTCCTGCAGAGGCGTTGAGAAGAGAGAAAAGAGGTGAAGAGGGAGAGGAACAGAAGCGGAGGAAATAAAGAGTGTAGTGTTAAAGTTAAACGTTAGACTCGAGGGTCTCCGCTGCGATCGTGTGGTCGTGTTGGCTTGTGAATCACACGGCGTGTTTCCTTCTTTTGTAAGGAAGATTAAAGCTCTTTGTGTTGCCACATACGTCCCCGCTGCTCTCCACCGCTTCCTGTCAGCGCACATGTGATTGTTTGACCAGTGTGTGAGTTTGCTGTTTGTCATATAGGCTTTGTGAACTTTTTATTTTTTGTGACAAGGCCAGCTTCCACTTTAGTTTGTGGAAAGTTCACCTGAGGCAGTTTGAGTCGTGTCCTGGTGTGACATTTATATACTCTCAAAGAATGACATTTACTGTTTGTTCAAACTACTTATTTAAAAGGGAAACAACACAATTCTTGAGTTGTTTGGGGAGAAACCTAATCGTTCTATGTTTTATTCCATTTAAGTTTGTTAAGACTAATAAGTTAGCTTAATTCTTTCAGGTTTTCCCAACACAATAGTTGTATGTAACCCAGCATTTTTACAGTGTATTAAATATATTGTCAGATTGTTTTTGTAAGTAATGATTCTCACTCGGGTTAGAGAGTGATAGTCAGGGCTATTTACGTGGAATTATTTTGGGAGTATGAAATTTAATGTTTACAATGCAAGTCTAGGGGCATCACAGCGGCGTAGTGGCTAGCACAATCAACTCACAGCAAGAAGGTCACTGGTTTAAGCCTGTGCTGGGTCAGTTAGCATTTGTGTGGAGTTTGCATGTTCTCCCCGTGTTGGTGTTGGTTTCCTCTGGGTGCTCCGGTTTCCCCTACAAGTTCAAAGGCATGTGGTATATGTGAATTGGGTAAGCTAAATTATATGTGTGTGAATGAGTGTGTATGGATGTTTCCCAGTGATGGGTTGCAGCTGGAAGGGCATCCGCTGCGCAAAACAAATCAAGGATAAGTTGGCAGTTCATTCCACTATGGCAACCTCAGATTAATAAAGGGACTACACTAAAAAAAATTGAGGTCCCACTTTATATTAAGTGTCCTTACAATGTACTTACTGTGTTCCTATTGTATTTGAGAACACTTGTGGTGCTCTTGAGTTGGGATAGGGGTTGGGTTATGGACAGGTTTGGTGGTGTGGGTAGGTTTAAGGGTGGGTTAAGGTGAAGGGAATGGTCAGCAGTGTATTTACAAATGTAATTACAGAAGTTAATTACAGATGTAATTACATACAGGTATTTAATCAAGCATAGGTACACAATAAATACATGTATAAACACAATAAGTACATTGTAACAAACTATTAATTCCTATGTAAGTACATATTAGTTAATTTAATATAAAGTGGGACCAAAATTAATAAATTAATGAAATTGTCCGTAAACTGTAAAATAATGACCGTTAAATTACAGACATTTACCATAAAATAACAGATATTAAATTGCTGAAATTGACCAGAAATTTAAATTTAAGGAAATTTCTGTAATTTAATATCCGTTATTTTACGGTATATTCCCCACCCCTAACCCCAACTGTCATTGGGTGATGAGCAAATAGTAAATTGAATGAACTAGATTGTACGGATTCATATGGAATAGCCACTAAATCAAAAAGTTATGAATTGCTGTGAGATTGCATTGGAAATAACTGAACATAAACATATGAGGTTCAGGAAAATGCAAGTTTTAGAATTTTCAAATTTTCAGACGGCACTTAGAGGTTTTTGCATCTAAACTCTTCAGATGTTTTTGTAAAGTTTTAGTTAAGCATTTTGATTTTGACATTGGTTTAAATATTCTGATCCAAATATATCACCTTATTCATTTTCATAAGAAAAATATAATAATATTGTACGATTTTCAAGTATGGAGATGCCTTTTTTTATATCACCCTGGCCAAATTATGGCTGTGTTTGATGAGGTTCTTTCAGGCCAGGCTGTCTTGTATCAGTCATATGGTTTTGTGCAGCACTCTTTAATCCAGGGCTTCATCTTTTGTGGATGTGGCTCTGGTGCCCGACGGTCTGTCTGTCCCCGACCTTTTGTTTCAGCCAACCATAGCTGTGCACTTTCTCTTTTATGACCGTATTGTGTGGTGGGGATGCCATGTGATTTTCTTTTCTACTGCGTTTGAGGTGCTCGGGGGCCGAAAAGTTAAAGCGCGCTCATGAAAACGTGTGCTTTCTGTGTGTTTTTCAGGGGGCCGAGCAGGACAGTAGGATCTGTTGAAGTTTTGACTGTGGGTTTGCGTCTCCCTCTCACCCACGCTCTGTCTCCAGAAGCTGCAGGGGTTTTCGCTGAGCTGGCAGAAACGCGTCGCGACGCAGGAACAGAAATAAACTTGGAGAACTCCAACACACACACGCACATCTTGTCCTCATCGGACCTCCAAGCGCAAGCTGTGAGGGATGAAATACTACAGCGTTGAGTAAGAAAAACAAAACAAAACAAAAAAATGATGGACTTTCCAAAAGGCTGACATGCTTTTAATATATTTTACGTAAATGATTGTTTGGGTTTTGGCTCCTGGCCCTTCATATAAGGGATTTATTGCAGTTTTGTGCGTTCCAAGAAAAATTAGGCAACGTAGCATATAAGGGCTCCATACATACTTATTTAAAAATGACTATGTAATGGCTTTCCATGTGTAGGTGACGTCTGTGGAACAGCCTTTAATAAGCCGTGAATCAAAAATGAGGGAAAAGGGAGCGATGAAAACCATTTCTTGACCGAAAACGCAAGGTAGAAGCTATTCTTTCAGCACACACTGAGACATCATCACATCTGCAGGGCTTGGGTTTCTGTGACTGACAGCAGGTTTGTTTTGGTTAATACGCTCATGCACATTCTTGCGTGTCCACTCGCGCAGATTTATGTGGTTTTAATGTAGTCGCCGCTCTGTGAGGGAGGCCGGGTGAAAGCTTTATGTCTGTCTGCTGTGATCCGTGGCATAAACAGTCTCACTGTACTCTGGAATCCCGCCACTCCTACGGGCTTCAGAAAGAGGGGCATTCAGGGTGAAGGGAAGGGGCAGCTTTTTGATGTGTTCTGAGGAGAAGTGTACGTTTTTTTGGGGGGCGTGATTGATTGATGGTTTAAGGTGGGGCTGTTTAATTGGTGCTTTCAGATTGGCGGTTGGATTTATAATGGGGCTGTTTAGCTGGTTTGCGGTTTTGATCGGTTTAGGGGTTCTAGAGTAAGTTGTCTTTTATTTAAAGAAGAGCTACATTAGTTGAGTTTGTTCTTCCTAGTGGTTTGTTATCTAGTGCAAAACCCTTGACAAATCCAGCTGTTGGGTTTGTTTTTTTTTTAATAATAATTGTTATTTGTATTGTCTGAAAACATTGCTCCATTTTAAAAAAATGCTCTAAATTAAATTTTTATAAAAAAAAAAAGGAAGAAATTTCTAGAATAAACAAAAATATGTTTTAACTGCACCCATAACTACAATCTTACATGTTCAAGTGATTTTTTTATAGCTGTAGATTTCAGGTTTATCACAAAAATATGCAGTGATTATGAATACAAATGTTTCAATTTTTGGAGTGACCTTATGTAAGTAATTTGATGTGCTTCAATGAAGTGGGTGGAGCTACAGATCTCCTTTTTGCACTTTGCTTGCTCCTACACTCTGATTGGTGGAATTTTTAGTACAGCATCATGGGTAATGTAGTTTTTTTTTGCACAAACTAGTCATGCTTGTTTAAAATTCAGTGTCGAATAAATGTGAACAGATCAGTTCACCAAAGCCATATCAATGAACAACCTGAGAACTCATAGCAAGTCTGACTTCAAAGGTTATCAGTTTTTGTTAAAAATATATGTCCCTGTGGAGGAAATGAGTGAAGTTTTTACTTCTGGAACCTGACTGTTAAGGTCTTTGCACGTTGAAATTTCCATATGCATTTTTTGTATTCGTATACAAAAAATTTGTCTTGCTCAAAAACCTTGGACTGCGAGTTTGATGCAAATTAATGAATCCATTGTGAAATGAATTGCGACAATTCAGATTCAGTTCAAGCATTGATGCCTTGTTCCATCTCTTTTTCAAAATGGAAACTATGGAGGAAATATTGTGTTCACCTCATTCATTTCGTTCAGAGGAAAGGGAGTTAACCACCTTATCAAAGAGCTACGCGAGATTATTCAGAAATTCAAAGTTTATTTCAGGAAATCAGTGGCATTTTGACACTTTGCTAGTGATACTGCAGCCACATATCAGAAATTTTTGAAAAACTAATTAATCCTGAGCAGTCCATCACATGTACAGTATTGACACACACAAACACATCAAACTGAGGCATAGGAAAGATGTGCATCAGGCATCAAAACCAGCTTATTGTTTTGTTTATCATAAAGTTTTCTGTTCTGCAAGTGACGGCATTTTGAAATTTGGACTTTTGTTGTACGCTGGCTCTGAGTGGTCACAACACCTCTCAAAACTCTTTCTATGGATGTTAAAAACTAAAAAAAAATAAAACTCAATTCTAACATTTTAAATGACGAAAGTATCAGAGGGAGGTCGTATTTATTTTTTTAATATAGAAAAACATCAGATAAATGTCAGATTGGGTCAGCAAGAACTTAACAGAATTATAAATTAGCTTTTATAATTCATTATAATTCAAACTTTTTAATGAAGGAATTTTGGAGGGAGATTGTATTTACTTTTTTTGTTTAAATATTTTTTTTATTGATTTTCAGTTTTTCAAAGGGAAAGAACAACAATACAAACCTCAAACCCATACCAATCCAACAGCGGGGTAGCGCTCATATTAGCCAAAAATTAACAATTATACAATTGTACATGTAGGTTTAAATACAAATAAAAAGAAATAATAATAATTAAAATAATAATAACAATAAATAAAAATAAAAAAAACAAAAACAAAATTATAATTTATAATAATAAAAAAACAAAAAATAAATAAAGAATAAAATAAAAAAAAACATTTAATCAAGAAATTTTACCAACATATAACCATACACACCATATGTACAGCAAAATCAAATTATTTGAGATTTTCCACAAAATCTATAAAAGGTTGCCACACCTTAAAATATTTCCCCTCCGACCCTCTTAATGAAAACCTGATTTTATCTAAATTAAGACAAGACATAATTTCTCTAATCCACTGAGCATGGGTGGGAGGATGAGAATCCTTCCATTTTAGCAAAATAGCCCTACGTGCCAATAAAGTCAAAAAAGCAATGATTTTACACTTTGAAGAAGGCAACTGTTTATCCTCTGAAGTAACCCCAAACAGTGCCACCTGTGGATCTGGATCAAGCTTGTGCTGAAGAATCACAGATAACGTTTCAAATATTAACCTCCAGAAATGCTCTAAGTTGGGGCAAGTCCAGAACATGTGAAAAAAAAGTACTAGTACTTGGAAATGAGATCGTATTTACTTGCGAAAACAATAGATCGGTGAGATCGGTTAGCTCGTTGAGTCTGTTGTTTTTTTGGCGTCTTCAGTAGTTTGTCTTTGATCTTTGTTAATTAGCTTTTATAATTCACTATAATTTAAACTTTTTATTGACTGAAGTTTCGGAGGAAGGTCGTATTTTATTTTTTAATTTACAAAAACATCAGAGAAATGTCAGACTGGGTCAGCAAGAACTTTACAGTCTGTTGTTTTTTGGCGTCTTCAGTAGTTTGTTTTTGATCTTCATAAGTTATCTTTTATAATTCATTATAATTCAAACTTTTTAATGACGGAAGTTTTGGAGGGAAATTGTATTTATTTTTTAACATGCGAAAACATCAGATAAACATTTCAGACTGGGTTAGCGTGAACTTTACTGTCTGTTGTTTTTTTTGGCATCTTCAGTAGTTTGTCTTTGATCTTCTTAATAAATTGGCTTTTATAAATCACTCTAATTCAAACTTTTTAACGACGGAAGTTTCGGAGGGAGGTTAAATTAATTTTTTAATGCACAAAAACATCAGATAAATGTCAGACTTTGTCAGCAAGAACATTTACAGTTTGTTGTCTTTTGGCGTCTTCAGTAGTTTGTTTTTGGTCTTCATAAATTTGCTTTTATAATTCAGTATAATTCAAATGTTCTAATTACGTACGTTTTAGAGGGAGGTTGTATTTATATTTTAACATGCGAAAACATTGGATGAAAATTTCAGGCTTTGTAAGCATCTGTTTTTGTTTTTTTTTTGGCATCTTTAAGTAGTTTTGGTCATCATAAATTAGCTTTTATAGTTCATTATATTTATGGAAGGTTACTAGTCGCATGACGTCTTCCGCTCTCTGTCTTTTCTTCCTTGTCTCTCTATGTTGCTGTGTGAGGGGTTTTGAATGGACTCGGTGGTGATTAACAGGAAGCTGAGTGTCTGAGTGGTGATTTGCCAGAGATTGAATGGCTTGTGGGTTGTCCAGCCACTGATTTTTACAATAGGAAACATTGTGCATAGGCATGTCTGACAAACATCCTTTTGTCTGCAGTGTAGAAAACAGCTGCGTGCGTGTAAACCAGTATTTGGGTGTGTGTGTGTGTGTGTGTGTTGGGTTTGAGAGAGTCAAAGTCCCAGACGGTCTCTGAGTTCAGGTCTGTCGCAGGTGACCTGTAGAAAGCCTTCGGGCTGATAACTGAGCTGAACTTTTATTTAAAGCCTGACAGCTCTCTAAATGCCTCTTTTACACACACACACACACACACACACACACACACACTAATGCATGCATATGTGCTTTCTTTCCTTTGGGGGTTATTGAAACAATGTAACCAGTAGCATTCCTGAAGGTTTAGGGGTCAAAGGTTAAATTGGGGTTTACCTTTTTGTGCTTCAGAAAGCGTGAACTGGGATTGCATGAGTACTTGAACTGTTTTCCTCAAGGTTAAATGCTTGGAATATCACAATATGACATGTTTACTGTCTGGCTGACACACCTGTATTTGGATGGCCTGGAAATCCCCATGAAAGTGTCAGGAAAGGTCAATAATTATGCATTTTTTTAACGTTTATAGCAGTTGGGGGTATAGCGCTTTTGATGTTATCAAGTTTACAGTTTAAAGTTAAATATAAACACTGATGTCTATGGTAGTGATCAAAATGGAGTAAACCAAGTAATCTGAAACTTTGACTAAAGACTGTTACACGGGATGAGGTTTTTCAACAGATTCATTCAAAAACACTGATTAATAAGGAATGTTTTTTTTATGAGAAAATGAATAAAAAAATCTAAATCTATTAGTAATGCACAGAATTTTTGGTTGCCAAATATGATCAACCCAAAATGGCATTATGAGAAAATATGAGTCCCCCCCATAGCCCTGATTTTAATGGTGAAAAACTGAAAATTAAGGACACTATACTATTTATGTTTTTTGTTGTTGACATTGCTATGGTAATATGTTTTTTTCCTCTCTCATCAGTGTTGTATGTTAGAGTTTTATGCTCTACAGCTGCCAGATTTTTACAGTAAATCTTACAGAAATTGTATTTTATATATTATTCTTATTTTCCCAGAGATGGGTTGCAGCTTGAAGGGCATCCGCTGTGTGAAAAACTTGCTGGATAAGTTGGCGGTTCATTCCGCTGTGGCAACCCCGGATTAATAAAGGGACTAAGCCAACAAGAAAATGAATAAATGAATATTATTATTATTATTATTTATTTTTTAATTATTATTATTATTATTATTATTATCATCGAATAAGTAATTACTTTGTGACAACTACAATTGTTTTTGAGGGATGTACAGTAAACAAAAACAATAGTCCCAATGTATTTCCTGTGTTACATTTTTAATTTCTATAGCTTCCAAGAATCCAAATTGAGCCACATATTGTTGAATGTTACGATAGCTGTTTTAACATCTAGGCCCTTGTATGAATAACATTTATGCTGTCACTGTCACATGATCTACCAGCAGAGGTTGCTCTGCCTCCCGTCACCTTTAAACGAACTGGCTGTAATTAAGAATGATTTGGCTACTTAGTGCCTTGATTGACCATTCAGCACTGTAATATTGTTGGGATATAGAACTATGAAAAATTGCTCTGAATAGATGTTAAAAAAATATTAATTTCTAAGAACATCTAATATGATTATTAAGATCTCTCTGCATTGGTTTCAATCGAGGGCTAATTTTGTTTTCACAAGCCCACTATCTCGGTTTCAGCTTAAAAGTCGATCCTCATGGCACCCGCGGCACTGTGAGATCCTATCAACTCAGGGAAGCTTCTCTTTTATCTCATCAGAGCGTCTGACATGCCTTCACTGTCCAGCGGCGCATCTCCCCCAAACAGCAGCGCAGCTTCAAAAGAGAGCCGTGTCTTCAGTGGTCCATCACAAAGAGATCAATCTCAGACACGAGAATTCAGAGACACACTGAAAACAAGAGACGTGTAATTAAAATGGAATACTTCATTCTGATTGGTCAGTCATGACACACTGTGGTCATATAATTTTCTTAATTGTCATATTGCAAGAATCATAGATATTAAACAGTAGATCAGCAGTTTCTGAAATACTCAGACCAGCCCGTCTTGCACCAACAACCATGCCACGTTCAAAGTCACTTAAATCAGGGATTCTCAATCGGTGGATCCTGCAAGTGGGCCGAGATAGCTTAAAACTAACTGAAATATTCTACTATAATTATTTGATTTATTATTAAATATGTCATAATAAAATGATTTTAGTCAGGGGTTTCCAAACTCGGTCCTGGTGGGCCGGTGTCCTGCAGATTATAGCCTTAACCTAGCTCTACACACCTGCATGGATGTATCTATAAAGCCTAGTTAGAGCTTGATTGGCTAGTCCAGGTGTGTCTAATTGGGGTTGGAACAAACTTTGCAGAACACCAGCCCTCCAGGACCGAGTTTGGGCACCCCTGATCGAAGTAGTGACATTTCCCATTTTCTGTGATTGATTACTTTGGACTTGGTGCAAAAACAGCCTCATTGTTAAATACAGACATAAATGTGGCTCAAAGTTCCAACCGCTGCACGCCAAGTAGGACTACATTCTCAAATGTATAAAGCAACCCGTCACGTAAATGTAAAGGTAATGATTATTAGAGTTATAATAACCAGCCTCTTTGTGCTTCACGCTTGCGACTCGAATTGCATCAGATTTGCACAAGTCAGTCGATTCACAAACTATTAATTAGAAAAAATTATCGATAAGATTTATTGAAGAAATGGCGTAAATACTCTGCCATTGTAAAGAATAACTGCAGTAAAGAATTCAGGAGCATCTGTGTGTGTGTTTTTGAAAACAGTATATTATTATGGTCTAGAAAAACTATAGAATAATAGTAGATGGCAAAAGAAATGTTTTGCTAATTAATGAAAGTTTAAAACAAGCATTTTCTTTTAGACAATCAGTTTAGGAGAAAAGGTCAGACAGGTGGGCCTTCAGAAAATTTTCGAAGAAGGAGGTGGGCCTCAAAGTGAAAGATGTTGAGAACCCCTGACTTAAATCACCTTTCTTCTCCATACCAGTGCTGTTTAAACTGCAGCAGCTCGTCTTGACCATGTCTATATGCCTAAATGCATTGAGTTGCTGCCATGTGATTGGCCAATGCAATCTCACGGCAGTTCTAATTTTTTAATTTAGTGGGTAATTCGTATGAATTTGTACGATCTAATTCGTACAATAATCACCCAATGACGGTTGGGGTTAGGGGTGGGGTTGGGTGCCACACCTCCTCTTAAAAATTGTATCTTTTTGGAATGTCTGAACTCTGTCGTATGACTGAATTAGCCACTAAACTGACAAAGTGTAAAATACTTACGTTTCCTTGTGAGATCAGGCTGGATTGGCTGATTAAAAATGTACGTTAACGAGCAGTTGGACAGGTGTACCTAATAAAGTGGCCGGTGAGTGCGTATTATCTATTATTTTAATAATAATATAATAGTTTCAGATGCAGATCAGAGAAAACTATTTTTCACTATTAAAGGGCTGACCTCCCATATATCTTGTTGATGTCCTTCAGGGGGAATCAAGTATAATTACGAGGTCAATCCCCTCTGTAATCTGCACACTAGTAGTAACATTTAATAAGTCATACAGTAACATTATACAGCCATAGTGCTGAAGTGGCCCTCAATGAAAATGACAGGTGTGCCTAATAAAGTGGCCGGTGAGTGTAAATAACCATACAATTAGAAGTGCAACATACAGTATCAATAAAATTGAGAGTCAATGTGAGAGTCAATGTGAAAATGTGTACACAGTGAAAACACTTAGATGTTTTCACAATAGCACATTTTAATAGTAACTGCCTGTATGTTTTTACAAATAGCAGTGTCATTTCATATGAATCAGTGCATTTGGTTAAAAAAAATCATTCACTGTTTTAATTAAGTGCATGGCATAAGATTGACTCATTGTACAAATTTATTTGCTAGTTTACATCAAACAAATGATTGATGGTTGACTAAATGATGACAGAATTTTCATTTTTGGACTGTTTAATCTTTCAGTTTAGTGAATCATTTTGTGTGTGATTTGAAATGATTCGCTAATCGATGAGTAATTCTGGAAAGTCTTGATTTGTTTAGTTACAACAAATGATTCACTGAGGGAGATTTTAGGCAGGTTAGTGAATCATTTTTGTGAAACAGTTCGTTTGTTTCGTTCACTGACATTTATAGAATCACACTTTTACTTTGCTCGTCTCCAGATCTGGCATGAACTCATATTTTGTCCTAAAGAGGAAATCTTTGGACATGATTTAGCTGTGGTCTCAGAGTAAAGGCTGAAACCACAGGTGTGTGTGTGTGTGTGTGTGTGTGTGTGTGTGTGTGTGTGTGTGTGTGTGTGAGCGAGAGATTTATGAGGGTGAACGTGCTCCTGATTGCCTCCTGTCTGTGTAATCAGTGCTGATAGATGAACTGATGCAGAGTATTTTAAGGCCTAAAACGGGGCCCTTCCAGCCCCCCAAACCCTGTGGGTGACCACAAGGAGATGCAGTGAAAAAGGCCACATCCACAGTCCACGTTCACTTCAGACCACCACGTCTGAAAGCCATTATGCGCTATATATTAGACGCATACATATGGAGCTGAAGCACATTCCTTCTTTGTGGAGTTGGATCACGTCAGACCACTTTATTAGGACTTTATTTTAGGAATTAAAGCTCTGGGGGTTTTGTAAAGGTGTTGAATCATGAACTGCTGGGATTGATGGTGAGTGTAGTACTTTACTGGTCAAAAGTTTGGAATGATAATTATTGTTTTTTTAAATGAGTCTTTAGTCTTTTCTGTTCACCAAGGCTGCATTTTATTGATCAAAATAAAAACAGCTTTGTTGTAAAATACTATCATGATTTAAAAGATTTTGGGGGGAAATTTTGTTTAGTAAAGATTTTTTTTATCGAACAGCATTTGCTGGTTACAATAATATTGTAGAACATTAGAAGTAGGCTACTGTCACTTTTGAACTTGTCAGTTTTGGACTTTAAGGGGGTGGTCCCCTACAATATCATATTTTAAACTTTAGTTGATATGTAATGTAGCTGTATGGACATAACATCTCAAAGTTCAATGCAAAGGGAGACATTGGCTGTTACAGATATAGCTATCATTTGACAAAGGACAGCTTCCAAAATCTTTCCTAGTTTATTGCTGGATTTGGCTTAAAAACTCCTCAAAGAAGGAGCAGCTCCAACAATAATAGTAAAAGCTGTGGATTGTGAGCCATAACCTGTAAGTATTTGTATTTGTTAATAATAATTACATGCATGGTGTTTTGCGTTAACGGAACAAACAGTTCCTTTGTATAATTATCTCTTCTTGTGTGTATTGCCTTGTGTGTATTCCCTCTTGTGTGAATCGCTGAATGCCTCCTCAATTGTAGTATACTTAAAATAACAGAGGTGTCACTTAAAAAATGCACAGATCTATTATGAAAGCATTCGATTGCTTTTCTAACCTTTTATGTTCATTTAGGACAAAATTAGTTGTGTTTAAAAGAAAACCCACCAAGATCGACACATTTATTAGTTTTATTATTATTATTAGTTGTAATAGTAGTAGTGGTATATGTCTGTTCAACTCCACCCCCAAAACTCACTCCCCTTCAAATTGTGTGTACAGAATCTGTTTGGGAAACAGGGTCTATTTTTCACTTTGGAAAGCGTCAGCTGACAGTCACGCATCGCTACATAAACTGACTGTTTGGAGGATTGTATAGCAGGGGCGACGGCGCCTGTAATGGAAAGAAAGGGAATCCCGCCGTTTTGATATTTACTTGAAAATGTTTTTATGCCTAAATAAAATAAAAGCTCAGAACAGATTCACATTTAGGAGCAAGGGGCGTCCCCTTGTGGTGCGGCAGTATGAGGTGCGTATGGGAGGATCAGCTCTTTAATGTTTATTGTGACCCTTCACAGAATGATTAAAAATACAGGAGAAATACGGGAAAATACCTTAATGGGATAATAGCGCGAAAGAATTGTAATATACGGGAGAATCCCAGGATAAACGGGAGGGTTGACGGGTATGGTGAAGAGCCTGAGCAATACATGTTGAATGGACTACTTTAATGGCATGTTGCATTAGAAATGAGTGACAGACTGCACGATTAAGCCGCCTTTCCACTGCACACGACATTTGGACTCGACTGTCGGAATACGCCCCCTTGTGGCAGTCGCGCATAATTTTCAGTTCTGACGTGCATCATGGAAGAGCTGTTCTCGCAGTGTCCGAAATAGAAGAGTGCAAAAGCAATTCTCTGTGGTTGAAGGAATGAATACTAGAAACTCTAGAGCGCTAAAATTATCAGAGGGAATGTGGAGACAACATAACACATATTTATATTATATTATAGAGAAATGTGTTTTATGTATGTATATGTATATATATATATATATATATATTATATATATTGTATGTATATATATATATATTATATATATATATATATATATATATATATATATATATATATATATATATATTTATTTATTTATATATATATATATATATATATATATATATATATATATATATATATATATATATATATATATTTATATATATATATATATATATATATATATATATATATATATATATATATATATATATATATAGACTTTTTCTGATTCAAAAAATAACCAAATAAAGTCCTATTTCTCATCTTGCGCACACAGACCTGCTTGAACAACACTGGAATACATCACATCCAGTCGGCAGGTCGCATATGGTCTAGTCGCAAGAGTTCAAATATTTCAACGGATCCACAGCTCAAATCGGATCCGAATTTTCCGCATACGGAGATGATCGGAACTCCAAGCAGCTCCCGGACTACTCTCCACTGAAAATGAATGACTTCCGGTCTGTCGCTTGTCGTGTGCAGTGGAAAGAAGGCTTTAGTATGAGTAGAACAAGGTTTTTTGGTGCTGATTTTGAGCAGTGCTTAGTATGGCTTCACAGGAGACCCCTATACAAACACATATTCACTCTACCCAGAATCCCCCTGGATTATCACGTCCCTCCCTCACTCGGCTGTTGCCATAGGAAAGCCTTTCACCCCCCGTGTCTGTCTGAAGAGGTGTGAATTCATCACATGCTTTGTGTTGGAAATGCTGGAGCGATATTGGGTGAAGAGTTCGGCTGTAGTACAAATCAGATCACAGCCTTTTGTCTGAAGAGAAACAAGTGTTTGAGAGAGCAGTGTGTGGATTCGCTTTAAATGGCCACGGTACTGAGATGATCTGGAATTTAGTAAGGGATTTGATTGCAATGATAATTCCACTTTTTCATTTTTTTTATGATGAGATTTTTGTTGACCTTTAGAGCAGTTTCCCAGGTTTTAGTTTTGTGTTTTACATCATATGGAGGAGTTTGCATGTCATGATTTTTCTGAGTACCGTGCGATCCTGGATTAACGTCTATGTTGATCCTGCAATGTCATTTTTGTTTGAAAATGTAATCCATACCTATTCCCCACCACTAACCCAACCATAATTGTAAATTAGTAGTCGTGTCATGGATGTTTTCACACTGCATGACTATTTGGGGTAGTGTTCTGTTGGTGCTGTGTTTACACTGTAGGATGGATTGGCGAAAAGGGGTTTTACACTGCCTGACTTTACAATAGGAAGAATCATCGATAACTTTGTCCAAACTATGTCTCACAACCAAACAAACACGAGAAGTGACATGGAAACAACGCAAGGTCACATAATATATCTTTTTTTATTTACTACATAATGAGAAAGAAGCCTTTAGTGGGGTAGAAAATGGACTTATTTTGCTTACCTGGCTTTTGAACAGAATTAGCAATTTCTCTCAAACCTTTTTTTTGTTTGACCAGGTTGTGATATTGCTCAGATGACGTCAAACAGACACAGTGCTCCTGCCAAATTTACACTAGTTTTTTTCTCCATTTCTTAAGTCCAAATAAATTGAAAATGAGCGCTTTTAACTTCTGCCCCAACCTCCCGCTGGCCTGCAGGTAACCACGGTAGTGGATGCTGCTCTCTCATTGGCTGTAGGTAATCGCCAATGTTTTTTTTTTAATCAGAACACATTTCACATGGCATAATTTGAATCGCAAACAGGTTCAGATATTTAGCATGCCAAATATCTCACAGGTGTCTGTGACTCACAGATTCTCTCAGATCGGGTCCCTGATATTTCAAACTGTGTAATTGTTGCTCACGTGAACAAGCACCAATTGGCTTGTGATTTCAGGCATTTGTCAGCGATTTCTCAAAACCTGTCGGGTCAAAATCAGCTAAAATCATGCAGTCTGATCTCAGTACAATCGTAAGCCTAAACTTAACATAAACGGTAAACATATCCCTTAATTCTGATTGGCTGATTGGAATGTTGTTCCAGGATCAACATAGACGTTAATCCAGGAATATGTCCTGCTTGGCAAAATCAGGTTGACTGTTCTCTATTCAGAGTTTTTTTCAGAGTTTAATGTTTTTTTCAGTTTCTTTTTTCTTTTTGTAGACAGGAGTTGCATTTATCTGCAGTTTTGATGTATTTTTAGATTTTGCTTTGAATGAAAAAGAGCATTTATTTATTTAAAAAAAGTTTTACTGACACCAAACTTCTCTGAACAAACAGTTTTCACTTAGTTTATTTTTATTTGGTAAATAAGTAATAATTTCTTAACCTTACTGCCCCCATTTTCTTTTTCTATTCTGCTTTATGGTTTAAAGGAAATGCTTTTTTTCTCATTTAAAAAGGTTACTTGCCCTAAACCTGTGAGCAAATACATACATTTTAATTAAATACATTTAATTATTTGACAAATAAAAATGTTCTTAAAGTACTGACCCTAAACTGTGTGCAGTTACGTTTTATTTTAATCTGTGTCAGGCACTAAAGAAAGTATTATTTTTAATAAAAAAAAAACTTACTGACCTCAATTTAATTTAATTTTAATTCAACTTTATTTTATTTTATTTTACTTTATTTTATTTTATTTTATTTTATTTTATTTTATTTTATTTTATTTTATTTTATTTTATTTTATTTTATTTTATTTTATTTTATTTTATTTGTTCCATTGTTTTAAGAGCAGTTCTAATAATCCAGGGGTGTCTAAACTCTGGAGGGCCGGTGTCCTGCAGAGTTTAGCTCCAACTTTCTTTAACTTTCTTTCTTTCTGCCAGGAAGTTTCTAATATATCTTTTTAGGGCTTTGATTTGCTGGTGCAGGTGTGTTTGATTAGGGTTGGGGCTAAACTCTCCAGGACACCGGCCCTCCAGGACCGAGTGTGGACACCCCTGTTCTAATCTTATACAGAAGCTAAAATTTTTACCTCATCCTACCTGTACCAATTTGTTATTCATAATTTGACTTCCTCACGCCTCACCATCTCCTCATTTCATCTTCCAGCAGGATCTCCGAAAGCTACAAGATCTTCTTGAATCTCTGGAAGACACAGAAGCCCACTTCATAAGGTTTGGATGCAATAGTTCTAGGTTGTCCTCACTCTCCTGCTGGTCTCGCAGAACATTCAACGCTGTCGGTGAGTTTTAGACATTGAAAAACCATCGACCGTTGACTGTGCCCTGAGGCCACGCCCCTCTTCAGCCTCATTTAACCACACCCACTCTTTAGTCACACAAGCAGTGCTTTAAACACGGTATATGTCGACCTCTGAAGGGCACCTCTGATATTCCCATATAAGTGTCATTCCAAACCAAAGTAGGCCTACTCAAAACGAAGAATTACAAAGGGTACAACTGATGGCCCCTATAATAAATCATGAAGTTGTTTGTTGCACACTGCGTTCCATTCAGAAGGACTCATTAATATGCCCTAATCCCTTTTGAAGTTGTCATGCTAGAGGGTAAACTATTCGAAGGGATTAGGTCAAAGGTGTCAATCTCAATGCCTGCAAAAGTCAATTCAAATAATGTCAACAACAGCAGCGTGACACACTGTATGAATGGATGTAAGTTCATGGATCTGAATTTACTAACAGTCAAGGGGATTCAAAGTTCCTGGATGAACCTGCGTTATTTAGCGTTTGTCATCTCGGGATAACACGCCTTGGAATGCTGAAAACTGATCAATCAGAATCGAGTCATCCAGATTCGTGTAATAAGTAGGCGTGTAATAAGTAGTAGTAACCAGGGTGCGAATTATATATTAAAGATCGGGGTGATCAGTTTTTTCGGTAATGTTAGTTTGTATAGTATACTTCAGTAAATCAAATGTTTGTATGCTTTTAAATTACATCTAATTTAATAATAAAACATACTTCTGATTAGTTATTTCAGTGGTTCCCATGGGTCAATTTATACAAACTAACGAATCTAATTTGGCTTTACTTTTAGGCTATATGTAGATACAAATGCCAATTTTACAATAAAAGTGAACACTTATGATGTCTATCAGTGCTCTAGATCTGCCAGTTTCAGACTTTTAAATGAGATTTTTTTCTCACATAAGCTGATTGGCGTGATTATACATTCACAAAGGTATGAACCGTTATAGGGGTGGTCGAATGTATATTTACACTCAATAGCCACTTTATTAGGTACACCTTACTAGTACCGGGTTGGATCCCCTTTTGCCTTCGGAACTGCCTTTATCCTTCGTGGCATAGATTTAACAAGGTACTAGAAATGTTCCTCAGATATTTTGGTCCATGTTGACATGAGAACATCACTCAGTTGCTGCAGATTTTTTGGCTGTACATCCATGATGCGAATCTCTCGTTTCCCCAATCCCAAAGGTGCTTTATTGGATTGAGATCTGGTGTCAGAACAGTGAATTCGTTGTGATTTTGGGCCCAAAATGTGCCAAGAAAATATCCTCCACACCATTACACCAACACCAGCCTGAACCATTAATACAAGACAGGATGGATCCATACGTTCATGTTGTTGATGCCAAATTCTGACCCTACCATCAGAATGTCACAGCACAAATAGAGACTCATCAGACCAGGCAACATTTTTTCAATCTTCTATTGTCCAATTTTGGTGAGCCTGTGTGAGTTGTAGCCTCAGTTTCCTGTTCTTATCTGACACGGGTTGCACCCGGTTTTATCTTCTGCTGCTGTAGCCCATCCACCTTAAGGTTTTATATGTTGTGCAATCAGAGATGCTCTTCTGCATACCTTGGTTGTAACGAGTGCTTATTTGTGTTACTGTTGCCTTTCTATCAGCTGGAACCAGTCTGGCCAATCTCCTCTGACCTCTGGCATCAACAAGACATTTGCACCCACAGAACTGCTGCTCACTGAATATTTTCTCTTTTTCTGACCATTCTCTGTAAACCCTAGAGATGGTTGTGCGTTAAAGTCCCAGTAGATCAGCAGTTTCTGAAATATTCAGACCAGCTTGTCTGGCACCATCAACCATTAAAGTCAAGTTTAAAGTCAATTAAATCCCCATTCTGATGCTCGGTTTGAACTGCAGCAGATCATCTTGACCATGTCCACATGCCTAAACGCACTGAGAAGCTACCATGTGTTTGGCTGATTAGAAATGTGCGTTAATGAGCAGTTGGACAGATGTACCTAATAAA
Source organism: Danio rerio (assembly GCF_052040795.2). Classification (NCBI taxonomy): domain Eukaryota; kingdom Metazoa; phylum Chordata; class Actinopteri; order Cypriniformes; family Danionidae; genus Danio; species Danio rerio. The sequence goes on along the minus strand of NC_141022.1, from coordinate 48,691,939 downwards.
GTGGCCGGTGATTGTGTATTATCCATTATTTTAACTAATAATATAATAGTTTAAGATGCAGATCAGAGAAAACTATTTCTCACTATTAAAGGGCTGACCTCCCATATATCTTGTTGACGTCCTTCAGGGGGAATCAAGCATTATTACAGGGTCAATCCCTGCCTGTAATTACAGTAACATTATGCAGCCATAGTGCTGAAGTGGCCCTCCTCAGTGAAAATGAGTTTGACGTCCTTGGATTAGGGATTATCATATCTGAACGATAGTCATCCATAGCCACACCCACTTTCTGCATCACTTAACCACTCCCCCTTTTTTCAACCTCAATCAACTACGTCCACCTCCATGTACGCACCTTCAGTTCTTCAAAGGTCATAATCAACATTCATTGCTGTCGGTGGGTTTAGTCTTGTAACAGCTCTCTGAACAATGAATGTAACTGTGGCCCAGATTCCAGCCAGCATTCCTCACACTCCACGCCAGTACAGCAGAGATCAGCTTTCCTTTTGCTTTCTTCTGCCACTCTCATCCTCATAGATCTGCAGTTCTTCAAGGAAGACGCAAATAGCAGCAGCCGTTCTGACTGCTTCCTCCTGCATCTAATTGGTGGTTGTGTAAATGCCTGTGTGTGTGTGTGTTTGGAGCGGATAGAAGGAAATGGAGGATGAATGTGCAATCATTTAGATGTTCTTCTCATTTGGCTGTTTTGTCTCTCAAATTATATACTGTGTTCACTGCAGCCTGAAATGAGCCTAAAATGGCACTTGCTGAATGCTGTGTCCTCCCTGACAGCTGTGTGTCTGTTTGCTGTGTGTGTGTGTGTGTGTGTGTGTGTGTGTGTGTGTGTGTGTGTGTGTGTGTGTGTGTGTGTGTGTGTGTGTGTGTGTGTGTGTGTGTGTGTGTGTGTGTGTGTGTGTGTGTGTGTGTGTGTGTGTGTGTGTGTGTGTGTGTGTGTGTGTGTGTGTGTGTGTGTGTGTGTGTGTGTGTGTGTGTGTGTGTGTGTGTGTGTGTGTGTGTGTGTTTCTTTATTTTAATGTGATTAATTTAGTTTTTAATCAAATACATTTTTTATTTCATTTGATATGTTTGAAAAAAAAAGTACTAACCTCAAATTTAGTATAAACATTAATGATTTTACTCACTTGATTCAATTTATCTCATTCATTCATTCATTTTCTTGTCGGCTTAGTCCCTTTATTAATCCGGGGTCGCCACAGCGGAATGAACCACCAACTTATCCAGCAAGTTTTTATGCAGCGGATGCCCTTCCAGCCACAACCCATCTCTGGGAAACATCCACACACACATTCACATTCACACTCACACTCATACACTACGGACAATTTAGCCTACCCAATTCACCTGTACTGCATGTCTTTGGACTGTGGGGGAAACCGGAGCACCTGGAGGAAACCCACGCGAAGGCAGGGAGAACATGCAAACTCCACACAGAAACGCCAACTGAGGCGAGGTTTGAACCAGCGACCTTCTTGCTGTGAGGCGACAGCACTACCTACTGCGCCACTGCCTTGCCTATGGAATCATTCAATCATTCATTTTCTTTCAGCCTAGTTCGTTTATTTAACAGGGGTCGCAACAGCGGAATAAACCGCCAACTTATCCAGCATATGTTTTACACAGTGAATGCCCTTCCAGCCACAACTGAGCACTGGGAAATACCAACACACTAGTTGCTAGATCAAATACATACATTTCCTATTTATTGTATTTTATTAATGTCTACCCCCAACCCTAAACCTAACCATCACAGTAACACAAAAACAGTAGTTCTGCAGAGTATTATTTATGTTATCTATTAAATTACCCAATAAATTTTATTTTTTGATATTTACTCCCAACCCTAAACCCAACTGTCACAGTACTGCAAACATATTTATTATTGTCATACAGTATCATAAAAATGATAAAATATTAATGTGTTATGCACTTCTGGCTGGCCGCATATCCGATCTAGACTTTACCCAACTGATTGGACTACTACACCCACACACTCTTTGGAGGAAACCCACGCGAACAAGGGAGAAACATGCAAACTCCACACAGAAACGCCAAGTAGCCCAGCCGGGACGCAAACCAGCGACATTTTTGCTGTGAGACAACAATGCAAACCACTGAGCCACCGTGCCACAATATGAAATCTGACGGTTCAAAATAATTATGTACTAAGAAAATTGCCTTTAAAGTGTTACCTAATTAAGTTCTTAGCAATGCATATTACAAACCAAAAGTTTTAATGGTTGAGCGTCACAGTGGAGCACGATCGCCTCGCAGCAAGAAGGTCGCTGATTCGAGCCCTGGCTAGGTCAGTTGGCATTTCTGTGTAGAGTTTGCATGTTCCTGTTAGTGTGTGTTTCCTTCAGGTGCTCCAGTTTCCCCCACAAGTCCAAAGACATGCGCTATATAGGTGAATTGAAGAAGCTAAATTGGCCGTAGTGTATGTGTGTGAAACAGTGCGTATGGGTGTTTTCCAGTGTTTGGTTGCAGCTGGAAGGGCATCCTGCGTAAAACATATGCTGGATAAGTTGGTGGTTCATTCCGCTGTGGCGAATCCTGATTAATAAAGGGACTAAGCTGAAAAGAAAATGAATGAATGACGTTTAATGATGGGAAATGTAGAATATTTCTTAATGGAACAATATCTTTATTTAATATTTTAATGGTTTTTAGCATAAGTAAAAAAAATAGTTATAACTCATACACTATATTGGCTATTCCTACAAATATCCCCATGCAACTGAAGACTTCTTTTGTAGTTAAAATCAGTTGTTATTATATTAATGAATAAATGATCGTAAAATTGCAGTTGCTGCTGCGGAATGTGTCCTCTTTGACGGCTGTGTGTTTTGTGCAACTTTTTTACTGGATGTGTGTGAGATATGGAGCATCTCTTCTGACATCAAACACAAAAAGCTTGGCTGTATAAAATCTCCAGATACTGCAACACAACAGCAGTCGTTGTCTAATCCAGTCTGCTTCTTTGACTACCTCTCGTTCCTCCATGTTCTCAGTGGAGCCTTATCTGAATAAAATGCCTGAATAATAAAGTCTCAATGGAGCACTGCATCTCTGTCCTGGTTTTTAGTGTTTGTTGTCTCGTCTTCTGATTCTGTTTTTAAAAGCTCAAACACGAGTAACATCGAGGAGTGATATTATCTATAAGCATGTCTTAAAAACAACTATATTATTACTATCAAAGTGTGTCTGAAAAGTGGATGAGGTTATAAGGTATATTTGAGCAAGCCTCATCAGCTTTGCTTCTGATTTTTAAAGTGACACTGATTAATCCCATTCATTTTATTGGATTGTTTATATGAATATATTATGATAAAGTAAGTTCAATCGTTAATCAATTTATTTATAACTAATCAAAACATTGAACAAATATTTATTTGCTAAAGAATCATTGGTTTCTTAAAAACTTACTGACCCATATTTTACTTAAATTTTATTTGCTTTATGTGCTATATAAAATAATAATATTTACATTTTTATTCATTTGAATTGATTTGATAAATAAGAATATTAAATTATTTATTAAAACATAAAATAAATGTATTAATAATTTGATTATGAAATTATATAACAATTTATATAAATTAATATTTTATAAATTAAATTTTTTTATTATTAAATTTTATAACAGTATAAATTAATATTTTAATTATTAAATGTATTTTATTATGAAATTATATAACAATATAAACTATTATTGTAATTATTAAATTACATTTAATATTATATTATATAACATTTAATATAAATAATGTTTTAATTATTGAATTAAGTATATTCATTGATTAATTATAAAACAATTAATATAAATTAATATTTTAATTATTAAATTATTTTAATACTACAGTTATATGATGGCCAAATAACGTGAAGATACTAAGGTATTTATGTATTTATTTAAAATTAAATATTAATTAAAATATTAATTTATTAATTTATTTTTGTTTGTTGTTGGAAGAAGTACTATAAAATTACAAAATGTGAAATATGGTTATTTTATATTATAAGGTATAAAGTGCATTAATAAGCTGTTCTTGTTTTTAAAAAGTAAAATATATGGTCACAGTACAGTGCTTAATGTAAGTGTTTCTTTTGCCGCTCTTTGCTCTGACTGGTGGAATTTTATATAACACTATGGGTAATGAAGTTTTTTTTTTTTTTTTTTTTTTTGCTTTTGCTCAGATTCCACTTTCAAGTGTAAAGGTCAGCCTGACAATTTTACATATTGTCAGTTTAGTGGCTAATTCATACGAGTTTAGTTGTACGAAAATACAATTTAAAAAATGGCACCCACAACCCCATCCCTAAACCCAACCATCATTAAGGGATAAGCAGATTGTAGAGATTGTACGAATTCATATGAAATAGCCACTAAATCAAAAGGTTACGAATTGTCGTAAGATTGTGACTTAAATGTCTGTCTTTAACTGTTTATTATATGAAGAATCGGAAAAAAAATGAAGGAAATTTTACTTATTATTGTTTTACCTCCCAGTCTGTAACTTACGTACTGTATAATATTCTAAGTGTGACCTTTCAGGATCTACAAAGTGATATTTTTGCTCTAAATTGTTTTTGTTATTGTATTACTTCAAAACAGAAAGCACTGTAACATCTTTTGTGGAGCTATGAAGGTGCTATAAAGATTTATTGTCACCTGTGCTGTAATTCATAACTGTTAGTTCAATAAATTCAACAAATTAGGATTTTATGATTCTTTTTGAGTCCTATAGTGGTTTTGGGGAACACAAGGGCCACAGCAGACATCAAATCCACTTCACTGGGATCAGACTTCCTTGCCTGAAGCTGTAAATGAAATAATCAAATGTAACGCAGAACGACAGTGTCTCTCTGAGTTATTCTCAGCATTATGTAGCCTGACAGGCACACTTTTCTATTTGTCTTATTTCAACAGAAGTTAAAGGGACAGCTCAACTAAAAATGAAAAATTACTGTTCATTTATTCACCCTTAGGCCCTCTGACTTTTTTCTCCAACATTTTCTTAGTTGAAACTGTGGTCCTTCTTGATAAAGAAAAAGTCAGTGGCTACTGGCCCTTTAAGAGTTGAAATTTGACTAATTTTTTAACTCATTTGTAAAAATATTGTGAAATAAATAATATGAAATAAACCTGTACAATAAGAGAAATGTGAGATTCTTGTAACATGCATGACCAACCAATACATACTATCTCTTTTGAGCTGCTACAGCTTTACAGTTAAATACTGTAATTTATAAAAACCGTTACAGTACATTTACTGTTAGGCCTTTTGAATACATTTTTTAAACATACTTTTATATTTTCTATAACAGAACAAATTGTTCTGGTCTGGGTCTTACCCATGCAGCAAACATATGCCCTAGATGTTTTGATGGATTATTATGGTTTTTGGATGGATGGATTGGATTATGAATTGATTATTTGGTTCCCATCTGAGGAATTATTTTAAGAAAACCAAATAAATATATGTTTTGTATAGTTATTTTTTTTATAACCAAAACCCAATCTTTCCAGAACTTTGCAGAGATTTTTTAACAACTTAAAATTTGGAATTCTGGAAACATTAGTGACCAAAAATGGCTAGCTGGGTTTTGTAAGTGCTCTGTTAAATATTGAGCTGTTTTTATTCAAGATGCTTTCAAAAGAGCTATCAAAGAGGAGCAAAACACAATGTCCATTGCATATGCTGGTTAAGATTTTTTTTTTATCCTGTCTTAAATTTGGACAATATCAAATGAAATAACAACAACCATCTGAATACCTTAAAGTCTGTGTGAACTGGAAATTGCTGAGACCACATAATGATGGCCTTCCAAAAAAAAAAAAAAAAACAGAATATTGAGGTCAAACTGATGTCAACAGAGAATGACAGCCATTCCAAACGCGGAAGCAAATGGTCAAATTTTGTTTGAAGATTACCAAAACAAACTTTTTGTTCAGTGGATTAAATTATGGATTAATTATTCACTTAAAGAATATAGTGTGTTAGCAAAATACACATTGTAGCCTTCATTTTGATTTAACCTGGGCTTTAAAAGTTCATTATTTATTCTAAATGTCTATCAAAGATGAAAAGAATGATCATGTGACAATAAATCAATAAATGTCCAACGCCTAAATCGGGATTTGAACTCGGAAATAGCCTAGTTATCTAATTCTTAGGTCTTTATCTACTAGAATTTTGGCTGGTGTGAACAGCAATTACCACTATTGTTTGAGTTCATGTGCAGGGGAAGTTTGCCGTGCGATTGCTTAAAAGGAAAGATTAAAGCTGGGCAAGTGGAGCTGTTTTGTTGTTGAATTCCTGACTTTCTCTCTCTCTCTGTGTGTGTGTGTGTGTGTGTGTGTGTGTGTGTGTGTGTGTGTGTGTGTGTGTGTGTGTGTGTGTGTGTGTGTGTGTGTGTGTGTGTGTGTGTGTTTCTTCATTATTCAACAGGAAGTCCTCTGTACAGCCGTGCAGAGACGAATGATGTCATATAGTCACGGATTGACTGAAGAGCGTCGCTGGTAATTAAACCACTCAGCCTCAGGAAGTGTGTGCTTTTGAGTCCAAAATGGCTACAAAATGTCCCAAGAAGTTGCCAAAAAAGACAAATGATCCATTAAGGGATTCTTTTAACTCACCAAAGAGTAATTGATGTGTTTTGTATATAGCTAAAGTTAGCCTAAGTCAAGGCAAGTCAACATGCTAATAAGATATAGCCTATAGCTAATTAGGCTATAAATAGGTCTCGAGTTCTTCAAGAAGGTTTCCGTCTAAAAAGATGTTCACTTCAAAGGTAAAAAAAAAAATAAATGAGTAAATTGGTGTTTGAAAGGTTATCTGAATAAAATCCTTGTTTCGGCTAAATATTCAAGGTCTAATGAGTTTTAGGCTACTAAAAATGGAAACATGTTCTGCTACAGTGTTGCATAATTTCTTTTTGAAAAGTGTATATTATATTTTAGGTAGGCTACTTTATTTTTAGTATTTGATATGTGAGTACTTTAGGCTATGTCTGATAATCTTCATTTTCCCTAAACTATTGTCTTTTAATGTTGACAACACACTGTTGATCATTTTTTATGGTACTTTTATTGAAAGTATTGCAACATTTTGTGTAATCTGATGGTATGGAAATGCTCTTGAGCCCAGAAGAGGTCACTGGGGAAGGTGCCAGTAAGTTGTAGGGAATAAAATTAAAGAGTATTGATAGTATATACAAAGGAAGAGTACTAAATAAGGCTATAATGACTGTCAATGATGAGAGACAACCTTTATCAAATACCTTCCAGTTGTTACCATCTAGTCGTCTGTATTATGTTAGCAGATGAGCAAGAAATAAGACAAAATTATCACTTATACTTCAAGCAGTTAAGTTTTTAAATTTCTCCTCTCTCGATGGCTAGTAGACTGGATATTTATTTAGAGTAGGGCTGCCATGTTTTTAAATGATTAATTTATATATAGTATATATGTCAGATGTGTCTGTGAGTGTATGCTGCAAATGAAATATCCCTATGGACAAATATAAGTTAACCAACAAACTACTTTTGTGTTTCACAGACAAATAAAAAAAACGTGAATTTACATTAACATGAGGTAAATTATGAAAGAATTATAATTTTTTTAAATTTTGGTAGGCTTTGCTTTTGTTTCTTCATGTAGCCTTCTATCTGCATGCACATAAACTGCTTAAACAATCTAAGGTTGGCCTACTAATAAATTAAATAAATCAACAAATTGCATAATAATCTCGTTCTTTTTTTTATTTATTTTTTATAGTTTTTATTTTTGTACAGAAATTTCCAGAACCTTTTCACAATCAAAGAACAATTAAAAAATATATTTAAAAAGAAAATACAGTTATTGAATGATATTGCATCAATTTGCTAGCTTTTAGGAACAGTTTACACAATTATGAAAGAAAAAGAAGACAAAATTAACTATTTAATTAGCTCTGTTGTTTCTGCAGTTTCTGGTTCAATAGAGTCAATATTTTATTTTATAGAGGAGGGCGACACCATGTGGATATTTTGAGATTATTATTATAATTTTTTTTTGTCTGTATAAAGTTCGCCCTACAGGAAAAGAACAATGCGTTAAGTATTCATTTGACAGATTATCTTTCAAGTTTGTTTATTAAACTACGGAGCTGATCTGCTGCATTCCAGCGTTTCATCATAGATGATGCAATAAAGTTATTTCCCAGAGATTAAAGTGTGCATGCAAGGGGAATTTTTGTCTCTTAAGCCTTACTAGACCATTCATTAACTCTCTATACTTTAGCCAATTACTGACCATTATTCAAATAAACTCGCATTCTTGTATTACTGCATGAATTCCGCTGCACTTCAGTATATTCTCTTCCTTTGTGTCATGAAATATGGGTAAATAATTCAAGATATACTGTAGTTCATCTGCTGATTTAATGTAAGCATTGTTATATTATTACATCCGCTGATTTAATATAAGCATTTACAGTGCTCAGCATATTAGGATACCCCATTTTGAAAATACATTTTTTTTTATCGATTTCTCAGTGAATATTGGCAATGTATTTTGGTGCATTTAAACAACAGATTTATTAAACAATTGAAATTTATATAATACAGTTAAATTCAAGCAAAACATTAAACAAAAAGTTATTAAAAACTACAAAACCTTAACAATTCTTTTTTCATTTTTTTGCTTCTTTTGATTTTTCCTCCTTTAAATTTTTATTTATTATTTTTCTATAACTTATAAATATGGCTGTACTAGTTTTTGAACTGTTATCATAAGTTATTTTGTTAGATAAGCTCCAGATTTGGCTTCAGTACTGACTAATCTAATGTATATGCACAAATATTGTATAGCTTCCTATTGAAAATATGAATTTTAAAGAGATTTTTGAGGGGTGAGCTTACATGCTGAGCACTGTATATTTTATTATTACATTGCTGATTTAATGTAAGCATTTCACTGCACATAATACGGTGTTGTTTGACTGTGTGACAATTCAAATTTGAATTTGAATATTCAAAATTAATTTTTTCATGTGCAAGTATTCATAGAGTTTTTTTTCCACCTTGGCATTGTTTAAATGAACTCGCTTTTAATACAGTCACAGATTAAATGTCATATAATATAATATTCTATATATATTTTTTTATATGCAGTATAATAATATTTTTTAATTATTTGTTTAAATTATTTTAAAATAATTAAAATAGTAAATAGTAAAATAGTAAATAAATAAACACAAAAGACAAGGTTTCACTTTACATGGAAAAATTAATTTAATGCATTGGTTTTAAAAAAAAGTACACAAAAAAATAAACACTATAAAATACATATAATAGATTTAAAAAGCATATAAAAATATGCAGACATATCAAATTTCATAAAGAAATAGATTCTTGTAGTAACATCTGTTTAGTCACTGGAGTTGTCAGATTAAGCTTTGGAATTCTTTTTGTTGATTGCTTGCACCTTCTCCCTGTACAACAGAAAGACAGAAAATAAACGTTAGATCAATGCATTTCAGTTAATTATTATTCATTTATCCACAGCAGTCGAGCTTTACCTCAGCTTACGGATGCTTTCCATCACCCAGCCTTTGGATGGGTCTGTGCAAATGTTCTTGCCTCCGTTTGTGTGGAATCTGTGAGGTAAAAAGAGCATCTTTCAGTTCATTTTTCTGTTTGTTATCAAGAGCTTAATCATATATGATGCACTACATAGGATGAATGCAGTACTTACATGACAGCATTAATGTGGCAGCTTCTTGTAATGGTCTGAATGGAATATCCTTTGATTAATGACATCGGGATCATTCCTTTGGTATACTTTCTGCAACACGCTGTAAAAAAGCATGCAAATTGAGTTTATTTTGTGATGTGAATAGAATTAAAATAATCTTTAAAATCAACTAATGATCATGCTTTCATAGTTAAATGATTAGATTAAGAATTGCAATCTTTTTGTTATTGTTGTTGTATTACAGGCTTTTAAAAATGTTATATTTAAATATGCAAATAAGGAATTATTTATAATTTTTATACATTTTGCACCAAAAATTTGATTGATTTGTACATATTAAGTTTTGGGAATCTCTTTTTACAACTCCCTAATTCTTGAAATACTGTGAAATGGCAGAAAATGAATAAATTTACCCAATTTTTGTTAAATAAAATGGTTGTTTTTGAATTTAGTTAAAAATAAAGCTGTGGTCTAATAATAATGAAATGTCTTTGCCAATAATATGAATAATTAATTAATTATTATTAATAAAACGGCCAAAAAGTGTCTATTTAAGTCTATTGAACTGCTAATTTTGAGGAAAATCTTGCTCCTTTTTGCTTGTATTTAGTCCAAATATCTAACAATCCTTAAATCAAAAAGCATCTTCTAGTAAAGATAAAAATATTGTCTTGTTTTTAGAGATTATGAGCTAAATTGATTATGATTAAATGATTTCTCATAATTAAAACAAAATAATCTTGTTTTAATAATCCTTAAGCATAATAATCCTGTTTTAAAATTATTTTGCTTACCCCGCAGATTATTAAGCTTGTTATTAAATTAAGTAAAATTAAATACATTTTGACACGTTATGTTTGAAAACAAGACAATATTTTTGATTGTATAGAAAATGCCTCTTGAGTTAAGAATATTTCGATATTTGGACTAGAAACAAGTCAAAAAACATTTATTTTGGTGCATGTATACTGTAACTTCAATCTACGGACCCAAACTAATAAAAAAACATAACAAAATACTTTTTTTAAAACCAAAATTCAACTAAGGTGAGTGTTTTTTATCTTCACACAGCAAAAAAAAAAAACACAACAAAAAGCCCCAAATCTGCACATTTTATTTGATTTTTACATTTCACAATATGAACCTATTATTTTTTAATCAAATCAACATCTCCGAGAAGCAAATAGCTTATTCCAGTAAAAGGAATAAAATCCAAAATAAGTGCTAAAATAAGACAAAATGTACTTACACACAGCTGCAGCGTCAGTACACAGTAAACCCAGCGCCACGATTGTCAGCACCATCACACACGCTGAAATCCGACTCATTTTCTCTCTGTTCTTCTGTCTGTGTGTTTAAGATGTTTAGAGCAAGAGGCAGATGAGAATTAGGGCAGGTGAGAAGAGATTTATATACATGCAGACTCAGGGGAAAAAACCAACAGGGCTTTCCATGCATACGTAAACAGCAGCACATGTGTACAAACAAAAAAAAAAAACAGCACAAAAGCAAAGCCGCAATGTGATCTTATCTGGCCTGTCAGTCAAAAAGGTGCAACGAGGAAGCAGCAGAGAGGAAAAACTGGCCTGGAAAATACAGAACATGGTTATTTAGTTTACTTCCCTGAAAGAGAGTGAGAGTGAGAGAGTGAACACTGAACCATTTGAATTGTTTCCTTTGGTGAATTGATAGAAACAATGTTGGAAACTCCGAGTGGACTTTAGGTTCAAACTGAAGGTCAAAGGAACAAAGAACAAATTTAGGACTGGATATTTGCCCAAAATTTTTACCTTTAGTTTGAGGATGTTGTGTGTATAAACATGAATACCTTGATTCATTCAGATTACCTTTGTAGTTTTTAAATTATTTTTATAGTAGTATTATATTGCTGTATAGGGTTTTCCTTTACATTTGATTTAATGTGTTCATCAGTGTGCATTTTAAACATGTTCCAGCTTTCTTGAGAATCTAACCTTGCTGTTTTTAGGAACACAAATGTAAAACAAAATACACTCAAAACTGATAACAGCAATACACTGCTCTTTTTTCAAACTATTTATTTAAAATAAAGAGTTTTTGAGGGGCAACTTAATTGTTTTAGGTTCAATCCACTTGTAAAAACATCCAAATAAAAACATGAAGAGTTTAGATGCCTCTAAGTGCTCTCTGAAATCTTATCCAAAGTTAGCATTTTTTTCAGGCTGTGGTTTGTAGTTTCAGTAATTTTACACTTAGTGCAAACAATGTTCTTTTCATTGCCTTTAAAATGAATTAACTGAACATAAACATATAGGATAACATAAATGCAAATTTTACAGGAACATTTCAGACGGCACTTAGAGGTTTTTGCATCTGAACTGCACACAAATTTGTAAAAAAAAAAATTTGTAATAAGTAACCTTAATTCCTTCATGCTTTTCTCAACACAAATCGATTTTGTGGTACCCAGGTTTTTTTTTAACAGTGCAAGGACTATTGCTAATTTTATTTCAATTTTCTATTCAAATAAGGCAGTCACCTATTGTTATTAAGATGTTACATCAGAGTTGTCATCAGAGTTTTTTGTCAGATTTGAACATATTTTAGAATGTTTGTATTTACTGTATATTAAATTACTATACTTTTACTACTACCACTGGTAATAATTATAATAGTAATCGATAATCCTGCTGTGTAAAGCTATAGGAGCATCATAACCTTATTAATATGTTTTATTATTATTATTATTATTATTATTATTTAAAAAATCTTAATTCTTAAAAAAATTCTTAATTTATGGCTGTAACATCAACAAAGCCGCTGGTTTAGATATAAACTATTATTTAATGGAAAATAAAATAGCAAAAATAAAGTACCATATATCTGACTCTGAATACAGTTATTTAAATATGTAAATGTAAAATGACATTTGAATTCATTTTTAATACATTATTAAATTTAGAAATTCTGACAAATCATTAAAGTATACTTAAGAGCAGAGTATAGGAACACTAAAACTTAATATTTTAAGTTCATTGTATTGTATATTTAAAATATAAATTTAAGCATAATTATTTGAATAGACATTTAAAATTGACTTAATGTATATCCAAATATATAAAAAATATTAAAATTCTCATGTTTGTATCCATTTTTTCAATATGAAATAAGGCAATTTCCTGCCTGCAGTTCTTAATGTTTTCGGCATTGTATCCACTCAGAGATGATGTTGACTATATTTTTATATTTTTATAATATGTGTATACTGTATATATAATTTTGTATTATTATTTTGATAGGAACAAAACTGCATCAATATTTAAATTTGACAATATATGTACAGCTACAATGTCTTTATATTAAATATTATGTCTGGTGACAATAAGTGAGTTGAGTTGAACATTATTTGTTGATGAATAACTGGCAAATAATTAAATATCAATCACACAATGTTTGAAGGCAAACCCATTTTTCTGATTGTATACTACTGCTGTTACCAGAACAGTATGCTTTTAAGATAATTTCAACTTGCACTAATAAATGATGTTGAGCTATTGTCTTCTAATACACTTTTCCCATCACTTTAATGTTTAACTTTACAATAAAATAATAATAATAATAATAAAGTTGAAACATGAAAATACAGTTTTGAGTTTTACAAGCCAAATTTTAGATGCTCAACTATTTTAATATTAAATTAATTCTGTAAATTATTATTGAAATCATGACATGGTTTGAAATTTCTATACATTTTCATTAAAATATTATTATTTATTTATGTTATACAAACACATTTTAATATTTTAATTAATATGTTTATAAATTTAAATCATGTCATGATTTATAATAATAATAATAATAATAATAATAATATTAACAATAACAATAATAATAATAATAATAATAATAATAATAATAATAATAATAATAATAGTAAAATTTATAATAATAATAAAAGTTAAATTAATAATAATAATAATAATAATAGTAAAATAAATATAATAATAGTAATAATAATAAATAATAATAAAAAATAAATCTATTTGGCTTAACTTATTAAATAACACCTTTTTAATTTTAACCTAAACATTTAAAAGTAGACTAGCTGTAGCACTCTTAAATTACTTCACTTGTTTAGCTTTGCATACATAAACATTTTGTTGAAAGTAAACATTCATACAATTAGTTTTGTTTGTTTATTAAATCTTATTTACCTAACCTAATTTTAAAAACCTAAATATAATATATTTAATAAAGTTATCTGAAAAATTAATAAAATAAAATAATAAATACATAAAAATCTTTCTTAATGTACTGTTTATATTTAAAACAATAACAACTACTAATAATAATATACTATACTGTACAAAAGTTTTTATTTTTTAACTAAAGATAGTCTGTTCTTAACAATGTGTTTTTTAATTTATAATTATAAAAATATGAATTGAGATTATGATGAATAAGAATGAATAAACAAGTCATTGTGTTTAGAGTCAGATTGATGATACTTTGCTTTTTGCATCTTTGTTTACTTCCTCAAATTATTTTTAATATCTAATCCAGACAATTTGATGACAGTGAAAATTTAAGAAAATTACAGTAATCATGTCACAAATTGGGCATTATTATCCCAATATAGCACACAAATGAAATGATTATTTTATATACATAGTAGCAATGATTAACATTATACATTTTATATAATAAAGGAAAAGGGACATTTATAGAACATTTGAATTTGTTCCCGAAGACACTGGAAAAGCTGCAGTATTGGGCATAATGTGTGAAAGCGGCTGGAATTGTCAATTGAGATAAACTGATAATTTGTAAAGGAACATTTGAATGGGGCCTCTTATAGCAGGAACTTTCTGACAGCTGGGAATGTCCAGCAGAGACTCAAACCTTTTATTGTTGCTGCATGAATGCATTATTGAACGCTTTATTGTGATTATATAACAGCATGAATACATAAAGCTAATGGTCATGCATTTAAATGAATACAGTATATTGACTAATATTATTACATTGTTGCATTTTCTCCGGTTAGACATTGAATATTTTTGTTTTATATGTATATGTAAATATACAATACAGTTGAAGCCACATTTTGTACGCCTCCCACCAGTGCTGATATACAGCCATATCGCACTGCTACTCGAGTAATATTGCTCATACTTTATGTATGTGTGTGTGTATGTGTATATGTATATATATGTGTGTATATATATATACACACACATACACTATAAGCAATATTACACGAGTAGCAGTGCGATATGGCTGTATATCAGCACTGGTGGGAGGCATCCGTCATTTCTTCTGTCATTCATTCACATCTGCAGCTGATGTCAAAACAGCAGAAGCCGTTACTAATTCACCAACGTCACTTTAGAGCTCGTGTTTGAATGACTCTCTATATCGTAATGTCTAAAGTGGTGACAAACAGCTGATTTTGCTCACACTTTAAGGTTATAAGGCTGAACGTGACATCAAATGCCATCCATCTACAGAGATATCTTCTTAGAGTGTTACAGTCAACAGTATTTCTCTGTTGCAACCAGAATATCGCAATAAGTAACCCCAAAAAAAAGCAATGCAATCACTACTAGACTGCTGTTGTGTTTGCGATAAGGAAAAACTCTACTCATGCGGACTTTGCTTCTTTCTTTCTGCCAACACAACACACATTTCTGATATGCAAGCAAATCGGTATAAATATGGCACTACAACATACAAAAGAGAGAGATCGACTTAGAATATCACTTACCAGCATACCTGCCAACATGTCTCTGAAAATCCGGGAGACTGGGGGGAGGGGTTGTTCAGGGGTGAGGTAAATAACACTGTTAAGATCTAGGATAGAATGCAGTGGGTTTTGGGCGGCTGCTGCGATCGGGTACTGTACCAAAGTTGGCGACCCGGGGGTGTTTACAGACTGTGCCAAAGATGGGGGGGGGGGGGGGTGGGGGGCTGGGTGAAATTACGAGAGTTGTATAAATAAAAAACGGGATGGTTGCGGGAGATTGGTCTGATATACAGGATACTCCCAGGAAAAACAAGAGTGTTGGCAGGTATGCTTACCAGTTTAATAATGATTTGATCTTCTGTAGTTAGAAATCAGACTGTTATAATCTTTTAAGTGTAAGGGCTTATTATGCGGTTCTGTCGCCATCTTGTAGATAGAAAACATCAACCGTCTTTGGTCTACTCTATGGCTGGCTAATGGCCGTCAACGAGCCCCCTCAGAAATTGTAAATATTTTAAAATAGGCACTGTTATTATGAATAAACTGTATAGTTGCAATCTAAACAACTACATTCTCGACAAAAAAAGCCTTAAAAGTACATTTTGTTGTCTAACAGCAGGAATATTTGTCAAACTGTAGAGTGTCTCTCTGCATGTTGCTGACTGTATGTAGGCAGACTAATACACAAAGGTGAAGGGTGAAGAGGCCTTTGTGTGATGTTATTGGCAAAATACCGCACGGCTATCAGCCAATCATATTCAAGAACCAGACAGAACTGTTGTGTATGTATGTATGTCTGTGTTTGTGTGTGTGTTTGTGTATATACTGTATATATATATATATATATATATATATATATATATATATATATATATATATATATATATATATATATATATACACACACACACACACACACAAATATGCAATACAGTTGAAGGCAAATTTTGTATTATTTTTCAAATATTTTCATGATGTTTAAAGAAGCAAGGACATCTTCGCAGTTTTTATAATACGTTTTTGTATTCTGAAGAATGTTTTTAGTTTGGCTGAAATTAAAGCAGTTTTAATATACTTTAAGATATTTTAGGGTCGATAATATTATGCCTATTTAAGTGAGTTATTTTATTTTATTTTTTTTTGACTGACTAATTAGGCATATGCGCAGCTAGTGTTTTTTACCACGACTGATAACCGTCTGGTGAACAGTTGATGTGATTTTTTTTTACAGTTTTATACGGTTTCTTTTACAGCATCAATGTTGTAATTTAAATACAAATTGTAATGTGGTTAAAAATAATCAGTTAAATTGACTTAAGCATTCATTTAGTTGTTCAAGTGTAAAACGAGATGAAAAGCCGTTTACGCGCATGTGCAGTCAGGATCAGCAGGCTAGCGCAGAAAATACTGGAGTAAAATAAATGTTCATATTTTAAAGACATGGCGGGGAAAATTGAGTTTAATGCAGTGCTGCTTGCACAGTCTGAGACCGGCTTTCTATCGTATATCAATCAGGCAGGAAAAATCATTGATCTTTATAGAAAACAGGCGATTTTGTAACTGCATACAGTTCACTGGACGTGCTTTAACTGGGTTTAACTGGAAAATTAAAAGTCCTTCTGCATATACTCTATTTAACCTAACTTGTAGATAAAGCCAAAACATCTATTTTATTATTAAATTATTTTTTTTGTGAATTTTTACTGGACTCATAGCATGGTTTGAAAAGTCTAAACATATTAATTAAAATATATTTTAAAAGAATATATGCTTTTATTCCTGCCAAACTAAAAGAAGTGGTTTACAATACAGTATATACAATACAGTAAAAGGTAAAATGATTGGCTCTCATGTGAAATCTGTATTCTTTTTCAAATATTACCCTAGTTATGTTTAATGGAGCAAGAACATCTTTACTGTATTTCTTGTAATATTTTTTTTCATCTGAAGAAAGTCCTACATCTTTTAGTTTTTAAAAAGAAGAAAATAAGGAAATTGAAATAAATACACCGTTCATAATGCACTGTTTATATGTAAAAACAAAACAACAGCTACAGTACTACTACTACTAATACTAAAAGTTATTTATATTAACTAAAGATACTCTGTGCTTAAATATTGTTTTTTTTTTCAATTTATAATTATTACAAATATGGTTTGAGAACTTTTATTTATACTCAAGTCATTGTATTTAGAGTCAGATTGGTGATACTTTGCTTTTTGCATCTTTGTTCATTCATTCATTTTCTTGTCGGCTTAGTCCCTTTATTAATCCGGAGTCGCCACACAACTTATCCAGCAAGTTTTTACGCAGCGGATGCCCTTCCCATCTCTGGGAAACATCCACACACACATTCACACACACACTCATACACTATGGACAATTTAGCCTACCCAATCCACCTGTACCGCATGTCTTTGGACTGTGGGGGAAACCGGAGCACCCGGAGGAAACCCACCCGAAGGCAGGGAGTCCACACAGAAACGCCAACTGAGCCGAGGTTCGAACCAGCCACCTTCTTGCTGTGAGGCGACAGCACTACCTACTGCGCCACTGCCTCGCCAGCATCTTTGTTCACCACCTCAAATCATTTTAATATCTAAACCAGCCAATTTGTTGATGACAGTGAAAAATTAAGAAAATTACAGTAATCATGTCACAAATTTGGCATTATCATTCCAATATACTGTAGCACACAAAGAAAGTGATCACTTTTATGTACACAGTAGCAATGATTAACATTAAACATTTTATATAATAAAGGAAAAGGGACATTTATAGAACATTTGAATTTGTTCCTGAAGACACTGGAAAACCTGCAGTATTGGGCATAATGTGTGAAAGCGACTGGAATTGTCAATTGAGATAAACTGATAATTTGTAAAGGAACATTTGAATGGGGCCTCTTATAGCAGGAACTTTCTGTCAGCTGGGAATGTCCAGCAGAGACTCAAACCTTTTATTGTTGCTGCATGAATGCATTAAAGAATGCTTTATTGTGATTATATAACAGCATGAATACATACAACCAGTGGACATGCATTTAAAAGAATACAGTATATTGAATAATATTATTACGTTGTTGCATTTTATCCAGTTAGATATTGAATATTTTTGTTTTATATGTATATGTAAGTATACAATACTGTAGAAGGCAAAATGTTTTATTATTTTCAAATATTTCCCTGATGTTTAATGGAGCAAGGACATCTTCACAGTATTTATTATAAGATTTCTTATTCTGAAGAATGTTTTAGTTTGGCTTTAATTAATGCAGTTTTAATATATTTTAAGATATTTTAGGGTCGATAATAATATACTTATTTATTTATTTTTTGGCTACAGAACAAACCAATTTTTCCCAATGGCTCGACTAATAACAAAGATGCACAGCTAGTGTTTTTTCCCTAATAAATAAACTTCCAGTGTACGAGCATCAATATAAAGCATCAATGTTGTAATGCCCTTAATATCTTCAGTTAAATAGACTTAAGCATTCATTAATTTGTTCAAGTGTAAAACAAGATGAAAAGCTGTTTACACACATGTGCTTTCAGGATCAGCAGGCTAGCGCAGAAATTCATGAAATTACTGGAGTGAAATAAATGTTAATATTGTAAAGACATGGTGGTGTGGGGGAGGGGGTGTAATTTAATGTAATTTAATGCAGTGCTTCTTGTACATTACGAGACCCACTTTATATTGTATATAAATCAGGCAGTAAAGATCACTGATTTTTAAAGAAAACATTTAAATGCTGCAATTTTGTAACCTCATACAGCTCACCAGAAGTGATTTAACTGGATTACTGAAAATTCCTTCTGCATATATCCTAATAACTCTAACTTGTAAAGCCGAGTCATCTAGTTTATTATTCAGTTAATTTTTTGTGAATTAGTACTGGAATCATAGCGTGGTTTGAAAATGCTAAATCTATTATTTAAAATATATTAAAACTGCTTTTATTCTAGCCAAACTAAAATAAATAGTTTACAATACAGTATAAGGCAAAATATACAAAGTATAAGGAAGAACAAAATTTCAGGAGGTTGAAAACAAGGACAACTTGAAAAAGTTTGTGTCTGTCTGTCTGTGGTGTGGAATTATGGAACAGTGTAGATCAGACTCTCAAACAATGTCAAGATAATAATCCATTTCAAAAGTTGTATAAATATATATTATTAAAGAAATATAATGATGAAGGTGAAAAAGGATCAAATGAAAAGGGTATGATGAAATTTCAATTAATGGCTATTTGCAGTACTTTGTATTTTTTGGGTCTTTGTTACAAAATGTAAATGAACAAATGGAATCAAACATCATTTGTCAAAGTTGCCAAAAGGATAAAATATGTCTCATGTAAAAAGAAGAGAAAAGTAAAAGAAGAAATAAGTTTAAGTAATGGACGAATGATGTATGTGGTAATGGGGTGGGAAAATAATAAGCTCTTGCTTCATCCCACTCCATGTTCGACCATGGTGAAATGTATTTTTTGTTATTCATATTCTATGTATGATATTTCTGTTCAAAAATAAATAAATCAAATCAAAATACTTGGTTCTGCTGTGATTTTTATTTTTTTATTTTATTTTATTTTTTTCAAATCTTCACAGTATTTCTAGTAATTGTTACGTTCCCCTCACCTCTGTCTAGAGGGACATAGGTACGCAACAAAATGTTGTGAAGTTTTGTCTGTGTGTGTCAGCAATGAGGTCCCATGAGCAACCTCTCAAAGGACTAAACAAAAGAAAAATGCAACTTGAATAAAGATTAACAAAAGATTTATTAAAGGATTAAGGGAGGGTTCAAAAAAGTTTCTTTCCCTGAGTTTTTCAATCAAGATGGTGCAATACCACATTATGGGTGTCAGGTCCGAGCATTCCTAGATGATGTTGGAATATCTATCTCTATTCCATGCGTGTTCGACTGTGACTGTATGTACAGTTGAAGTCAAAATTATTAGCTCTCCTGAATTATTAGCCCCCATGTTTATTTTTTTTCCCTAATCTCTGTTTATTAGAGAGAAGATTTTCTCAACACATTTCTAAATATAATAGTTTTAATAACTCATTTCTAATAACTGATTTATTTTATCTTTGCCATAAAGACAGAAAATAATATTTTATTAGATATTTTTCAAGACACTTTTGACATTTAGACTTAACTAGGTTCATTAAGTTAACAAGGCACGTTAGGGTAAGCAGGCAAGTTATTTTATAACAATGGTTTGTTCTGAAGACAGTCAGAAAAAAATTTACTTAAAAGGGCTATTATTTTGGCCTTAAAATGGTGTTTAAAAATTTAAAAACTGCTTTTATTCTGGCCGAAATAAAACAAATAAGACTTTCTCCAGAAGAAAAATATTATCAGACATACTGTGAAAATTTCCTTGCTCTGTTAAACATCATTTGGAAAATATATATATATAAAAAAAAAAAGAATCAAATGGGGGCTAATAATTCTGACTTTAACTGTATATCTGCAATGTCTTGAATGCGCAGTTGAACTTTTCACACATGTTTTATTTTACAGTAAATCGCTGCAGTTACACTTAGCGAGTTGAATTTAATATTGTATATTTGCTTGTGAAAACTGATACATCAGATACATCAACCGCTCATTGCTTGAACTTAAACACATTTGGTTTTAATTACACCGCAATTGGATAAAAAAACCCACTCTTTCATAATGCGTCCTCATTTTCCATATGCAGACTGTGTGGCTTTCTCGTGTGGGTTTTGCTGAATTTCATATATTTTCTAGGTCATAATGTTTTATGAAACTGGTGTCCTAAAATCGAAGTGCAAAATGGGTCATAAGAGCGAGATCAAAGCCTTACAGTGAATCATTTGCAATGAATTACTTCCCTTCAAACCCACGAAACCTTCACTTTGGTCTCTCGTTGTATGACTTCAGATCGTTTTTAATGTCACATAAAAGTGCAGCTTCTTGAGGTGGTTTTTACTAAAGCTGTTCTTTGTTTTTTATTTATTTACACCTCCAGGTTTACAGACATTTTGAGTTTCTGTGTGTTAGTTTTCAAACTCCTGTGATGTTTTAAAAAGGGGAGAAGGTTTACAGTTTTTGTCAGGTTGATTATAATATTTAGTCGTTTTTTTTTCCTGATGATCGTACATGATGATCTGATCTGAATCTTCGATAAGAGATTATGATCAGCATCTGATTTCCAGGAAAAAACAGTTTGGTTAGATGTTTAAATTATACTGTACATACGATTTAGTTTATTGTGTATTTGTATTATTTTGTGTGTGTTTTTGTTGCACCATAGAGGTCACTTAAATTATTTAGAAGAAATAAATATAGTTTAATTATAGTTTGATTGTAGGTATAGTAAATATGATTTAAATATAGTATTTTTAATTAAATTTCCATATTTAATATATTTTGTATATCTTTATATATTTTTTTCACTTTCACACTTTATTAAAATCTTTAAATATTAATTTTAGTTCTAGATAGTTAATTTATTTATAAAGCACATTTAAAAACAGCCATTAGACCAAAGATGCCCAAAATTGGGCCCAAAGTTGGCCCATGGTAACCTTTGATTTGGCCCATCATCTGAAAAGAGAGGTAGAATGATGGGGAGGTGTTTGGGGTGAAAGCCTTTGACAGAGATTATTCATTTCAAATTTAACGTAACCTTTTCCCTTTATTTTATTGCTGAGCTACAAAAGAAGCTAACTACAAATTAAATGATTTAATTAAAAGTTGTAAATGAATCAGACATTTTTAAAAAGTCATTACTGTCACTTGACAGATATTGGACAATGCACAATATATCTGCGAGCAAGTCAAGCAAAGGCAGGAGCAGCTTGACTACACTGTACAACCCAATAAGTTAAGGTAACTCAAACTGTTTAAGAAAACCGATTGCAACAAACCATTTAAGTTCAAAAACTAATAATGAGTACTGTGAACTTAATCCAATTGAGTAAACGAAGCAGTTTGAGCACAGTAAAACCCAATAAATGAAGAGAACTCAAACCAACGGAGTACTGTAAAACCCAAGAAGTTAAGGCAACTCAAACCATTTGAGGAAACCGATTGCTACAAACTATTTTAGTTAAACCAATCTATATGAGTACTGTGAATTGACTCCATTTAAGTTAAGGTAATGAGGTATTTAATTAACTCATTACCTTCAACACTGAATTAACTTTTAGTCAATTTTGAGTTAACTACACTCATTTCAGTAGATAAAGTTGACTGTTGGGTTTTAAAGTGTATTCAGCACTGAACTCCATTGTCTTATAAATGAGATTGTTAATATTTTTACTGTAATAAGTTCATTATAAAATGTTAAAAATGATACTGCATTAGTTAATTTCATTTAAAGCAACGTTTTCTAGTCATTTTTAAATTTTACCAAATAAATTTGTATATTGCCCATGACAAATTTAATATATATATATGGTTTGGAAAAAATTCAGCTCACAGTCCTCAACCAAGTTTGCTTTTTGGCCCTTTATAAGTTATTTAAGAATATATAGTGATTAAAACATTGTTTTATATTGTATTGTTTTGTTTGCAATTATTTATAAGGACTAAATAGTCTCTTTATAGTCTCTTCTTAATTTAAATTTTTTGTCCATTTTCATAGTAAAATAAGGAAGGAAGTTTTATATTTATAGCAAGGAATTTCCTATAATCAGTGAAGATTTATTAAAGGTACATTTTTAGTGAGGATTTATTAATACATACATTTTTCAGTCCAGATAACATTTTTCCTTCTGGAGAAACTCGTTGTTTGTTTTATTTCGGCTAAAATGAAAGCAGTTTTTAATTTTTTAAAACCCTTTTGAGGTTTAAATAAGTACCATAATTAACCTAGTTAATCCTTTAAATGTCACTTTAAGCTGAATACTAGTATTTAAAAAAAATATCTAGTCAAATATTATTTACTTTCATCATGGCAAAGATAAAATAAATCAGTTATTAGAAATGAGTTGTTAAAACTATTATGTTTAGAAAAGTGTTGACAAAAATATGAGGCTTAAAATTCTGACTTCAGTATATATAGTGTATATATACTGTATATATATATATATATATATATATATATATATATATATATATATATATATATATATATATATATATATATATATATTAGGGATGTAACGGTATTGTAAATACCGTCATACCGCAATATTAATTTTTTTCGATATTACCGAAGTCGCATGACTCGGTAAAACTATAGGTCTTCTGAGAAAATTTGCTCAGGCGAATGAAGCGAACCGGACGTAGCTGAAACTACATTTCCCATCAGCCCAGGCGTGGCCATAATCCTTTGCGGTCTGCTGTCGCTACAGATCCAGTAATGCGGAAATGGAGTGTGCTGCTAGAAGCGGGGATGAAAAAAAGATGGAAATGATCGAACCTAAAGCGGGTGTTGTCGCCGCGCGCGTGCTGAATAGCGGTGCGTTCTGATCAGCTGTGTTGTGGCACGCGTATTGTAAAGCGCCGAGGGGGGGTTGAGCGCGCATATTCAAGAGAGGTGTTGTCGCGCGCCTACTGAAGGGCTGGATTGGACGGAGGTTGTGTCGCGTCGCGGGGGCACTTTTGATCGTTTTGGAAGGGCATTTTCTATCCAAGACTAAAAAGGGCATGCGCACTGCACAGGTTGAGCCCTATGTGTGCACGTGCCTGCAAGTTGGGGAATACGACTAATAACAGTCATGGGGACTGCAGAAACACAGCACACTGTTCAGATTGATGCAGACATTGACTTGTACCGCAAAAAGATCTCTATCTCACTCATGGTTTGTCTTCTCAAGTGGGGGAAAGACAATGCACAACGTTACCCACTGCTGTCAACCTGGGCCAAGTCATATCTCTCTTGTCCCAGAAACCTCAGTCCCAAATGAGAGGGTTTTTTTCTGTTGCAGGGGACATTTTAAATGCCCAGAGATACCAGCTTTTTCCAGATTATATTTATATGATAATTTTCCTTTAAACCCATCTCTATCTAAGTGAGTGAGTGATTAAATGTTGAATGTGTTGAGTTTTCAACACTACTAAATTGAAACTTTATATTTTTACATGGTTTAATAATTTATTGTTATTAAAATTGAAGTTAGTGTTTCAAAGCTTACAGATAGATGGCTAATTTGTATGTCATTGACACTTTTGGCACTTTTTTGGAGTATTTTCAAAAGTTTTTTTTTCCTGTAAATGATTCAATAAATACCGTACCGTGACATTCATACCGAGGTATTACCGAACCGTGAAATTCTGATACTGTTACATCCCTAATATATATATATATATATATATATATATATATATATATATATATATATATATATATATATATATATATATATATATATATATATATATATATATATATACTGTATGTATATATATATATATATATATATATATACTGTATGTATATATACACACACACACACACACACACACACACACACACACATACATATACATATATATATATATATATATATATATATATATATATATATATATATATATATATATATATATAATAATTATTATTATTATTATGCCATATCATTATTTATTGTTGTATATTCAGTCAGTGATGATTTTGTCTGAAGGGTAGATTTAAAAAAACTGAGGATTTTTCCTGTTGGAAACAGAAATGCAAAAATGATGGAAGATGGAAAATAATTAACGGAAGCTATCTGTGACTCTCCTGTGTGCAAGGTTTAATGGTCACAAAATATTTGCATGTCTTTGTCTTGAATGAATTGTGAATGAACTGAATACTACCGATGCGATGAAGTCACACCCACACAGAAACACTGAGCTGAAGCTTTATGCAAACATTTGCTTTTAACGCTGTCACTTGTATTTGTTTATTTGGTAAACATTTGCAGTAAGGTTTCATTATATTTGAACATTGGTTAACGTAAACTAACAACAATAAAACTTTACTTTGTTGCTCTTAGGTAATTATTGCCAATTATACAGTCATGGATTATTAAAAACAAACAGTTATTTCTGATAATTATTTTCAATATTTTATTTACCCAAGCTAACCTGAGGAAACAATGAACAGCTGATTTATATTTTTATTGTTAAACAATGTTAACAAAGGTTAATAAATAATAGATATATAAATACCCATTATTAATAAATAATAAAGTGTAAAATCACTTTTGTAAATAATTTATGGCAGATAGCATAACACATCTCATTAAGTTTCATATCTCAGTTTAAGTTCTAAAAGTTTCTTTTTTTTCTGTGATGCAATGAATTTACAGATTTACACTCTGCCATAAAAGTACCCATACACACTCATTCTCACACAAACACTATGGATAATTTAGCTTATCCAATTCACTTATAGCACATGGCTTTGGAGTTGTGGGAGAAAACTGAGCACCCGTAGGTAACCCACGTCAACACGAGGAGAACATGCAAACTCCACACAGAAATGCCAACTGACCCAGCTGGCACTCGAACCACAACCTTTTTGCTGTGAGGTCACAGTTCTACTCACTGCACCACCAGTCCACCCCCACATTTTTTTTTGTCAGTGAAGAATGATTAAAAGAACACTTTTTTTTTTTCAAAACGTTGTCATCTGTGATGACATGAAATTACAGTTTTGGTTCCCCAAAGAACCTTTTAATTACGAGTTATTAGAAGAACCATGTTTTTTTTAGTCAAAATTTATAAAAAAGTAAAATAAAGTCAGATTTATTTAAACTACATTTATTCAGTGAAGATTTATTAAAAAAAATTATCTCAAAGTGCTTTTCCTGGTAAAATAAAGGTTCTAATAATAATAATAATAATAATAATAATAATAATAATAATATTTTTAAAAAATGGTAAAAGTTTATTAAAACTATTTTTTTTTTCAATGAAGAGTTATTTAAAAAAAAATTCAGTAAAGGTTTATTAAAACGATTTTTTCAGTGTATATTTATCAAAATAGCAACATTTTTCCAAAGTTTATTTTTTTTTCTGTGAAGCCATTAAAGTACAAATTTGTTTTTTAAAAGAACCTTTCATTTACAAGTTATTAAAAGAACCACATTTTTTCTGTTAAGATTTATTAAAACCATTTTTTCAGTGTAGATTTGTTAAACCTACATTTTGTTCAGTCAAGATTTGTTGAACCTAAACATTTTTTTTCAGTGAAGATTTATTAATAGAATTACATATTTCAGTAAATATTTATCAAAAGAAATTTTTTTTCAAAATTTTAAGGTACCAGATTTTTTTTTGTGATGCCATGAAAATACAAGTTTTGTTCCCCAAATAATATTTCATTAAAAATGTATTAAAATAACCATATTTTATTCAGTGAAGATTTATTAAAGGTACATTTTTAGTGAGGATTTATTAATACATACATTTTTCAGTCCAGATTTATATTAAAAAAAATCAGTCGAGATTTATTAAAACCATTTTTTTCAGTGAAGAGTTATTAAAACTACATTTTTTTCAGTCAATATTTATTAAACTTACTTTTTTCAGTGAAGATTTGTTAAACCTAAAAAAAATTAAGTAAAGATTTATAAAAGCTCATTTTTTTTCAGTGAAGATTTATTAAAACAACTACATATTTAAGTATCAAAATATTATAATTTTTTCTGTGATGCCATGAAAATACAAATTTTGTACCCCAAAAAATCTTTTATTGATCATTTATTTTCAATGAACATTTATTAACATTTTTTAAAACAAAGTTTTTCTGTGAAGATTTACTAGTGAATATCAGTGAATATTTGTTAAAGATTTATTACTACATTTTTTAATTCTTATTTTTCCCCACATTAAAGAAGCTTTTTTTGTAAAAGTTCCATAAAAAATTCTTCATGATAAAAAACCTTTATTTTTAAGAGTGCTGATTATATTTAATGTATAAACCATTAATTTAATTGATGGCACTAATTATTTATTAAAAAAATTACATTGATCCTGTCGGAAATTCATAGAAATCTTCAAAGAGTAGTAAGATAATTAAAGATGTGGAATATCCCACTTATATTTTACACAAAGCTATTTGACCTAGTAATATTTCCGCGTGATTTTCCCCGTCTTCCACGTTCAGTGACGGTGGCATGTGGTCCGCAAATTCCCCACACAACTGCTATATAATTGTCGATTTTTAGGGATGCCAGATAAGGTGGACTGAGCAAACCTCTTCTCCAACATCCTCAACACTGCTGCTGTTCGTGCAACTTTATGTTAAATATTTATATCAATTTTATTAGTCTTTGGACTCGAAAGTGTCTTATTTCCGTCCCATGATGAGCAAACTGGTCCTGACGTCATCTGCGCTGCTTCTGCTGCTGTGTGTCTGTGTCAACCTGAGTCAAAGCAGTAAGTAAACCTGACTTTTATCTCACACTCAAGTGTTTTCTCTGTTCTTTGAGTTCACAAAGCTGCTCTTGAAATGTAACCACAGGCCTTTGAAAACGGATAGAAACTGGATCACTAGTAGAATGAAGTCATACTTGATGATCAGAAATTTTGCAATTCCTTTGATGACTTTAGTCAAAGCAGCATGAGGAATTTATGTACACCGCAAAAATGATTAATTGGATTTACTGAATTTTATTGAACAAATTAAGCTGAACATTATTACATTTCATTTGTTTGTTTAAATTTAGCCCATATGAATTTCTTGCAAACTATACCTTAAAACTTTTTAGGCAAATCCAATGAATAATTTTTTTTTCAGTGTAGTGGAATGAAGAAAAAAATACTTAATATAGTTAGTTTTTTTTTTTTTATTACAGTTTTATCAATTAAGCATTCAAATTCTTTTATTATTGTCTAATATGGATTTAATTATAGCTACACTAAATCTATTATAGATTTCTTAATTTTTATTTTTAATATGCAATGGATGTTTATCAGTCATATATAAATGATTTCTGTAATAGTACAAACAACTAGATGTCAATAGCATAGAAAAAAGTATGCTAAGATGTTTGTGCACATTGGTTGTTTCTTTGTTTGTATGATGTAAAATGTGCATCACATTGGGTTTATTAAATGATTATTATAATCAGTTTTCGAAGATGTTAACAAACAAGAATGATTTGGAGTGTTTGAGAAACCACAATTTCACTTTTTCTTCAAAGATTGTTGTTTAATTCGACATGTCGGCTGTTTCTTTGTAATTGTCTGTAAAGGTTTTAGGAAATTCTGTGAGAAGCACAAATTTAATTTTTATGCACATTTAATTTTTATGTGCATGTTCTTACAAATCTCTGGTGTGGTTATTGTTTTAAAGTAATGTTAAACATTTTTTTAATTAAATAAAATAATTATAATTAAATAAAATAATTATAATTAAATAATTTAAATAATTATAATTAAATAAAGTTATTATAATTAAAACAATTATAAATAAATAAATAATTAAAATAATTATAATTAAATAAAGTAATTATAATTTAAATAATTATAATTAAATAATTAAAATAATTATATAAAATTTTATTAATTTAATTTAATTAATTATACAAAATAAAGTTAAATAAATAACTTCATCTATCTATCTACCTCTAATTATTTTTTAGGGAAAAATTATTGAGCATTATTTTTATTCATGTTATGTTATGTGTTATTTAGATTTAAAGTTTGGTTTAAAATAGAGGAACAATGACTCACAAACCCAAAAATAGTCACTGTCTGGTTGATGTTTAATGATGTTTAATATTTAAATAATTAAATAATTTAAATAATTAGAATTAAATAATTTTAAAATTTATTTAAAATAAAAGTAATTTAAAAAACAAATAATGAATTATATAAAATAAAGTTTATTAATTAAATTAATTAATCTATCTATCTATTATTTTTGGGGGAATGAAATGATTTAGCTTCATTATAATTTATGATTACTTGTTGTATGTATGTTATAGAGATTCAAAGACTTAGTTTGGCTTAAATTAAAGGAACAATGACTCACAAACCCAAAAATAGTCATAGTATACACTGCCTGGTTTACCACCAGGACAATGCAAGACTTGTAGAAGAATGAATCTTTGTTTCAACAAATAAGCTTTTGCTCAGATAGTTGTTCAGATGTACTCAAACTCTGTTCTGCTGTGTGTTAAGGTCCCATGAGGTGCTGTACCATGTATTCAATACATTCTCTGCCTCTCAACCGACTGATGGACTACACCTTGCAGGATACCACTAAGGCCTGCAATATCAAGGCTGTCATGTGAGTAACAACAGAGGAATAGACTCACTTCCCTTTGACTTATATTGTGTGGACAAAAAAATACAGTGAAAGTCAAAGGAACTGAAACTGCTTTTAGAACTATTGAAAATGAGTTAAAGAGAGCACGTATTCACGCAAACTAATTTGCTGAAAACTCACTAAAACCTCTTTTAAAACAAGTTTGTTATGCTTTTCAACAGAAAAATTACATACAGCAGGTTTAACAATAAACATGAGAAAACAAAGCAAAAGCACAAATTAAAAGCACAGTTTATGTAAGATGTTGGAGTGTGCCTATTATACACTGTGTGACTATTATACATTTACTTACATTTCATATACATTCATATTATAGATTATTATAATATATGTATATTTATATTTATTTGGCTATACATATACTATAATAATCTATAAGATAGATAGATAGATAGATAGATAGATAGATAGATAGATAGATAGATAGATAGATAGATAGATAGATAGATAGATAGATAGATAGATAGATAGATAGATAGATAGATAGATAGATAGATAGATAGATAGATAGATAGATAGAAAGAATAGTTAAAGATACTTCAATTTAAGTTCACAGTACTCATAAAGATTAGTTTTTTTTTACTCAATTGGTTTGTAGCAATCGATTTCCTCAAACGGTTTGAGTTACCTTAACTTATTGGGTTTTATAGTTCTCAGTTGATTTGAGTTCTCTTCATTTATTTAAGTTTAAGTACTTAATTGGATTAAGTTCACAGTACACATGTGGGTTGGTTTTTGAACTTAAATGGTTTGTTGCAATCGGTTTCCTCAAATGATTTGAGTTACCTTTACTCTTTGGGTTTTATAGTGTAGATAATAAATATATATAGATATGAAATGTTGAGTTAGGATTATATCTGAGCTAGAGTCACAGTTCAGAACATGAGATTTTGTGGAATTATTACAGATTTTAAACACAGTGGAGTGAAATTGCATCACTTGCATGTTTTTGAGGCCTGTGAGAGATTTTAGTTTAATAAAGAATAACGGTGTTGAATTATTAACACATGAAAAACTTTGCAGCGTAATTTTAACAATTACAAAACATAACCCAATACCTAAGCTACCTTAATATCGATTATTAAGGAACAAATTAGGAGTTTCTTGAAGCAAAATCATAGTTAATGGTTGGCCAATAAAGTCAGCCTTAAAATAATAGGTGACTATAAATTCTTTCCATTGTGCTATTCAATCATTTAGTGAAATTGTTTAGATGCATAATATCGCAATATATATCGCAGAAAAGTAAAATAGCGCGATGTCAGATTTTTCCAATATCTTGCAGCCCTTATATACTCTATGAATTGTCTTCTTCTAACAACTAACATTTATTCACATGTTGTTTTTGTATGTTTGCTTCTCTGCTTGACCCATCTCTTTCAAACTCTAAACATTTACATAATTTAGCGATGTACTGTACATTTTATATCCTTAAAACCCATTAATTGACAAAAAATAACTCTTTGAAATAACCCATTGTCCATTACCCAGTAGCTTAATGCAATTAAACATTAAAAATCAGTTAATTTCCTGGTAGTCATGTCAAAACATGATTTTTTTGTTATCTAACTTAGGTATTTAGTTTATGTTGATAGTCATCTTAAAACATTTAAAAGCAAAGGTTAATGCAAAATGTAAAGGGGAAACTTACTGCTACACATGTAGTAGTTTGATTTTAACTGCTGTGAGAGATGAGAATGACATCATTCTTTGGGATCAGGAAATAGTCTATATTTCTTTTGGTACACTCTGAATGCTGGGCTATTGTAACCCAGTTTTAGGCCAAATATATGGAAACGTAAACTTGGTATTTTAACAATTAAATTTAATTTACACTTTTGAAGCCAACGATTGGGGTTGTCCATATTTGACCCAATGTTGGGTTTCAACAACCCAGCATTTTTAGAGTGTATGCTTTTTGTAGACTACTTAAATCACAGTAAGAAGAACACATGCACACTTTAATAAATGAAATTAGCATAAGTGCAAAGCTGTGATAATCAATTTATGTCCTTCAATAAATGAGTGTTCACAATGTGCACACTCTTTTATTTTCCAGGTGAACTGTTACCAAAAACAATATCTCATATATTATGATTTCTTATATGCAGTTCCAATGAACAATTTGTATGTGTAATATATAAACTAGAACATTTTCTTTCTTTATTACAGTTTTACTACAATAAAGAACAGACAAATCTGCGCTAATCCTGATGACCCGTGGGTTCAGAAAGCCATTTCCCACATCCAGTGAGTTCAGCAGTGCACACACTTACATACCTGTGCATAACACCTATCCTCAATATTGAGCTTAATATGACTGACTTGATGTTTTTTGAGAAAATTCTCTTATAAGTGTTTCATTTTGTATTTTGCAGGATGAAAAATAAGTCGGCCTAATGTGGACCGTCAAATCTTACAGAACAAACCATCAGTGATTGGCTAGAATTGATTTTTATAGTAATGTAAATTAAGATAGTATTGACAGCAACAATGAATGTTTATCCTAAATTTATCGTGATTTTTGAACTCTGCACATTTGTATCATTATTATTATATAAATAAATTGTTTTTACAGCAATAATGTGTCTCTTTGTTTTGTTTTGGCAACAAAATTAGTAATTAATGCTGCGCTTTTCAAAATAAAGATTAGGTGTTTTTAAAGTTCCCATTAAAGAGCTGCTTTTGTACACTGTAAAACCCAACAGTCATCCTCATCAAATGAAATGAGTGTAGTTAACTCAAAATTGACTGAAAGTTAATTCTACTCATTTAAACGTTTTGAAGTCAGTGTTGAAGGTAAATACTTTATTACTTCAACTTAAATGAAGTAAGTTCACAGTACTCATATGGATTAGTTTTTAACTTAAATGGTTTGTAGCAATTTGTTTCCTCAAACAGTTTGAGTTGCCTTTACTTGTTAAGTTTTACAGTCACTAGTTGGTTTGAGTTCTTTTCATTTATTGGGTTTTACTGTGTTCAAATTGCTTCATTTACTCAAATGGGTTAAGTTCACAGTACTCATTAGGATTTTTTTTTTTTTTAACTAAAATGGTTTGTTACAGTCGATTTCTTTAAATGGTTTGAATTGCCTTAACATTTTGGGTTTTACAGTGTATCTAAGTAAACCTTTCAATTAAAAGTTCGTTAAAGTACCATTTTTTCATGGTGTCAAGAACATAAACAATCTGAAGACTCATTTTTAACTACTGTATAAACAACCTTTTGTTGAATGAAACATTTCCATGCGGGCATATTTTCTTTTTTTAAGTACTGAGGCCAATAAAGATCCTTTACTTTAAAGCATTTCCAATGTTTACTACTCATCAAACTGCGGTCTAAAACCATTTTAAAGCGGTACTGGGTATGGAAGCACTGACAACATTTCCTTAAAATGCAGATCTAAAAGTTTGTGACTGTGGACAGAAGGTGGCAGTATATGCTCATCTCTCTGTAGCCAATACACACCCAAAACAGGTCCTATAACTCATTTATTTTACTAACAATTTATTCTTAGTAATAATAAATCCAATAAATCCCTCTTTAATTTGTAGTTCTGTTTCTAAGAGTGTTTACAGTATGTCTGGTGAACTTTATTGGCTAACAATATTTGTGCAATATTGCTATATACTGTATATATATATATATATATATATATATATATATACTGTACACCATATCAACACTCAAATTAAAAAGCCCTATGGTCATTAAGCATTAATCTGTTTATTTATGTATTAATGTATTTACTTTTATTATGTTCCAAATGCAGACGTAGACATTGGGGTCTTGAGACCATGAATTCAATATACTTAAATGACTTCCATGTTTTGTACTTCCTCTATTATCCACAAGTGGAAATTTATCTTTGGCTTCACCACATAATTACATCTGTATTCAAATCACTTCTATTACAAAAAACAAGCAACACAAATACATTTAATATCATCACATAAATCACATTAAAAACTTGATTAACCCTACTTAAATCCAATATTTAAAATTATGATGGCAGTTGTCACATAATACATTAGATTTAAATTTGTCTTTACTTTTAAGTTGCCTAAAACATCTTTTTCATGGCAAAAGCTGAAGGTTTTTATTTAAGTGATAGGAACAATCTTCAATAATGACATGTGCTTTCTGTTTAGTTCTCATTAAATACATTTAATTTAGTTGTTTTTGTGCTTTTGCCAGAATCGCACTGGAAATTTTTAATACTTGACAAAGTTTTTGCTTTTCTTTTACTGGCAACAATCCATACCATACAATCATGTTAAAACTCACAACACTTCTGACTGAATTCTTGTATACCATTTCCAGAATAGCTTGAGTCACACCGAATTGTTGTAACCTTGGGCCAGACGGAATCTGCAGACTTTTTTTTGCTATTTCTGCGGGGAATTTTGGTAAAAATCTGCGGATTTCTGCGGAATTATTTTGGGAGTATCTAGCGGAGTATCATAACTAAAGCCTTAATGTATTAAATAAAAAGTAATAAATTACTGAATAAAACCAGAATAAATTTTGATTTACACATTTACTCAAGTAAATAAACAGAATTAATAATGGGCTAAAAATCTGCGGAATTCTACGCGCGCAGATTCCGTGTGGGCCTACTAATAAGATATCATCTCCTCATTGCTTTAAAAAAACATTCTTCATTTCCAGCAAATGTCAATTTACTAATGTTCCTAAATATTTAAAACATCCAACTGTCTCTATTTTGGGATGAGAAGGAATAGGGGAGTTATACGTGCTGGTACTGAGTCATCTAATAATGTCAATATGACATAAATCTCTAAATCTTTATTGAATTGTCACAATGGTTTGAGGAAGTTGTGAAGGTTTTATTGGGGTCAATCAAGTAAGGTGTTCATCATTAGTACACTCTCATAAATAAAGGTACTCAAGCTGTCACTGGGGTGGTACCTTTTCAAAGGGTTCAAATTTGTACCTAAAAGGTCCATAATAATACCTCAATGGTACATATTAATACCTAAAAAGTAAAAAAGTGTTCCTGTTTTTGTAGGTACTAAATAATATATACTTTTGAGGTACCAATATGGACCCTTCAAGTACAAATATGTACTTTTTGAAAAGGTACCACCCCAGTGACAGCTTGTGTACCTTTTATTTCTGAGAGTGTTTTGAATATCCAGCATGTTTCTCTTTCTGAAGGAATTCTGTCAGGTTGTTAATAACAGAATATTCTTACTCAGAGTTCAGTGTGAGGTCTTCACAGCTTCTGTGTAAGCTCCACATCATGCATGGGGTCATTATGTTACTTAATAAATCTGACAGGGTAATACTGTTCACATACTGCTCTTTGTTTATGAAAGAAGAACAAGAGTTCCTCTTTAATAATAACAAGAATGTTGGATGTTTTTATGAAACTACTGACAACATCTCTCCTGTTTGGATGTCACTCTTCAGGTCATGTTCAATTTCACCTCACATCATAGATATGTAACATTTGGGAATGGACAGCCATATGCATGTTGATTAATGGCCGTTTTTACACACCCTCCAGCCAATAAGAATAATAAAATGTAACCGACCATAGAATAAATGTGTATATTTACATGTATATATGTACACATCACACAGTAAAATCAGACTGAGTCTGTATAAACAAAGATCATTTTCAGCACAATGCTTGAGCATCAGTGTTATTTCCTGGTCCTTTTCAATAGTCCTTAACGGACTGTAAACATTTGTAGAAGTATTTCTGCAAAAAAGCTCTAAATTAAAGCCAGTCAAATGAACGTATTGAAATTCACTCATCTCATTATTTAAATAATTATGTGTTGGGGCAACATTCAGTCAAAATATTTTATTGTATTGCATTATTCATTCATTTTCCTTCAGCTTAGCCTCTTTGTTCATCAGGGTTCACCACAGCAGAATGAACTGCCAACTTACCCAGCGTATGTTTTACACAAGCGGCAACCTCCCGCTCTCCCTCAGGAAGCCAATACGGAAGTAACTAAAACTGCAATTCCTCCGAAATTCCGCTAGTCCTGGCCGCTCCTGGCTCCAAAACAGAGCAAATTTCAATTGAGCCCACTGTTAGAATGGGCAACTTTACAGCAGAAAAAAAGGTGTTTACAGCCTGGTACAAAAAAAGATTTTGGTTAATACAGGTAATATTACCCTTCATGACAACTGTGAGGGGGTGATTTTTTTTATAACTCATTCGTTTCCTTTATATTAAGTTATATTAAGTTTGCATAATTAAGGGCGTGGCCACTTGATTGACAGCTAGGTCTCGCTGGTCGCCGTCACGTCTCCTCAGCTGAGTCCTGCAGATTAGTCACTGAACTCGGCATATTTATCGTATTTCTGTGTTGTTTTATGTGGCTTTACACAGTCAACTGCCTTTTGGACTTGTTTCCCACAATTATTAGATGGCATGGCATGCTGAGGGCACTTAATTGTGCTCACAAACCATTCACGTGGCCTCCGTTTCCCATGTGAGTAAAGTTATATACTTATATACCATCTCTGTACATGTATTTGTTTTATTTAAGATCATTTATCGTTTATATTTATATTTAGAGCTGTAATGCACTCCAGAATCTGACGGATTGATTAGCTGTAGGCTCTAGAACAGTCATCTGAAGCGTTGTCATACAGTGTTATGCTGGATTTTATCAATAGTCTTACAGTAACTAACACAGACTATATCTGAAGTGTTTGGGTGTAATTCGCGTTTTCCTCCTGTTGAAAAACGTCATAAGAACAATGTTTAGTGGCTCAATGTATTACAGCAGTGTTTTTAAAAGTCTAAACACTTTATTGATATAGTATACAACCAAGCACAAGTGGTCAGAATACAAACGAGTCACAGGTGATAAAGTATTAAGCATTCTCCCAAAGTAAAGTGTGTCTGAACCAGGTCCAAGCTAAATGCTAGCAGGTGTCTGTAGCTCCGCTCACTCTCCGCCTCTTTGCCCTTGTTTGGTATCCCGTTGTGGGTGTGATGACGCGTGACCAAAATGGCGACGGTTGGCCGCGCCTACTTGTGGCTTCTTTTGCGCTCTTCAGAAACCTATGGGTGACGTCACGGACACTACGTCCATATATTTTACAGTCTATGGTTTTACACAGCGGATGCCCTTCCAGCTGCAACCCAGCACTGGAAAACATCCATACACACTCATTCACACACATACACTAAGGACATTTTAGTTTACTCAATTTACCTATAGCGCATGTCTTTGGACTGTGGGAGAAACCGAAGCACATGGAGAAAACCCACGCCAACATGGGGAGAAAATGCACACTTCATACATAAACGCCAAATGCCACAGCCGAGGCTCGAACCGGGGATCTTCTTGCAGTCAGGCGAAAATGCTAACCACTGAGCCATAGTCGCCTGCATTGCATTTTGATTGTGTGCATGATTAAAGTTTTGTTTAACATTTAAATGCACACTAAAATAAATGCAACTTCAGTGACGCACACTTGTGTATTATTCCACTGTTACCATAATTAAGATAAAGCTTGAAATCTTGTAGAAAATAACAGAAAGTGGGAAGATAAGGCTTGATGATGAACTTGTTATTCTGAACTCTGGGCTTTCAGGATTCATGAGAACTGCTAAAGTCATTATTTTCATGAGCCTTAACCCTTACTTTCATTTCCACCGGTGTATCGTGCTATTATTGTTCATTGACATTCTGAAACAGTGAATCTGTGAGCAAAGGTTCTGCAACAGCTGTCTTTGTCATTGTTTTAATGTCAACAAGGGAACATGGGAGTAGAAATATTGGCCATTAATCAAAATATGACTGGCCATTCCCCAGATGTTACATATCTTTAAAAGGTGAGATTGAACCTGGAGAATGACAAATCCAAACTGGAGAGATGTTGTCAGCACTTTCATTAAAAATATCCAACATCCTTTTTATTATTAAAGAGGAACTTTATAAAGTTCATAGAAATCTTCTGCACTGAATGATCTCTGAGGCATTTGTCTAGTAAGCAGGTTTTTACCCCTTAAAAAATCTGACAGGGTAATAATGACCACCACGTAAGATCCAGGGCCTGCACAGAAGCTGTGAAGACCTCACACTAAACTCTCACTAAAGAATATTCTGTTATTAACATCCTGAAACGTTTCTTTCAGAAAGAGAAAACAGTACATTCATCACTCAATTATTATATACTGTATACGCCTTGCTTGTACTAATACTTTCAGAACAACCTTAATTATTTGTGGTATTGATTCAGCAAGATGCTTAAAACTCATGTTCATGAAACAACTTGTGTGAGATCATTTGAGCTTTCTGCATGGTGTGTTATTCTGCTGAAAGTTGGGGCACAGGATGGCAACAGTACAATGTTCCTCTACACCTGTGGTCACCAAACTTGTTCCTGGAGGGCCAGTGTCCTGCAGATTTTAGCTCCAACCCTAATCAAACACACCTGAACAAGCTAATCAAGGTCTTACTAGGTATACTTGAAACATCCAGGCAGGTGTGTTGAGGCAAGTTGGAGCTAAACCTTGTATGGACACCGGCCCTCCAGGACCAGGATTGGTGACCCCTGCTCTACACCATTACACCACCAGAAGCCTGAACCATCAGTACAGTACAAGGAAGATTGAATCCATGCCAAAATCTTCCTGTTTTCTGAATGCCAGCATAAATTGGTACTCATGAGTTTAAAAATTCTTTTTTCTCGTCTTCTGTTGTTTAACTTTGAGAAGCCTGTATTAATTGTAGCTTCAAATTGCTTTGTGCTCTTTGTCTCAACAAGTCCGGTGCACCACTACCAGGCATTAGTGATTATCATAAACAAAAGGTAATTGCAGGGAACTGGCGTTGATTTAGTTTGTAAAGACTTCACTCTGAATGCGGACTAGAGTATTGGACTTTGCGTTAAAGGATTCCTGTTATGCTTTTAATTTTTTTAATCTTAGTGTGGAATGTTTAAGGGTCGGGACTCATCAAGCTTTCAGATGAGTTGGTTTGGTGTTTCTACACATCCACTCTAATCAGATTAACTACAGAGCTCATTGGCCCGATGCAGCGTGTAGAACCGATGTCGTCTGAAGAAACTGCTCTAACTGTTTTATTTAGCAATAAATCAGACCACGAGTGTGATGTAATAAAGTGACGTAGCAAGTAAACATTTCAAGCCTAAGAGGCATGTGGATAAACAACATGGATTATTAGATTATCAGACATATTTGCACAAGTGAATCCTTCCATGGTGAGTTACAATTACTGTGATAATACTAAATGCTGCTTTGTTTACACTTTGTGCACGTCTGAAGTTGGATTTCCTTTTGTGGAATGAGAAAACAGATAAAGCCCTTGCGGAGCGGAAAGACATATCCTCTTTCGCAGGCGCAGAATGTAGCTCTCATTTCAGTCGGCTTTCATCCGTTTGATGTGTTAATGAGCAGATTTTTGTTTCAGACACAATCCAACGCAAGGCAACTACAGAGTTTGGTTTCATTGGTGCTAGTTGTTTGGCATTGGCTGGCCTTCAAAAATAGGGGTAAAATAACAATAATATCATCAAACTGTTATGTCTTGCAATGCCTGTACATTTCAAAGTTCTGCACGATACTCCTGACCAATATCCTCTGCTCAAATTGATTATATTGTGAAATATTTAATACTTCAATTTCCAATTATGTGTAAGGACATGCAATTTGTTGTGTATATATCTTAATAATGATCATGTTTGTTGATCTATAACACATGGCTGATGGGCTAAGAGCTGCTGGATATACAACACGTACACTTATCAACTCACTTTTTAATATATAGAGAGGCATGGATGCCTGCGAGGTTCTCGAGGATCATGCTAGCTTGAGCTAGAATTTTTGCTGGGTGAGATGTCTGTGATAAGTTTTGGTCTAAGGTTTGGATGTGCCTACTACTTCAGTAGGTACTACTTTTGAATCTGAATTTACTATACGACCATTAGAAAAGTACTTTCTATGCAGTATGAATGGGAGTAGTGAGTAGTGCCATATTTCAGTTGACATTTCCAAACCAATCAGAAGAACTCGGAGGTTGTTCAAACATTTAAAGTTTTTGTTTACAGGTGGCTGTGTTCGGATACCCTTGTTGCTTTATGTTGCACTTTTTTCCAAACCATTCATAGGCATTTTGTTTTGTGTTTTTAGAAGCAAATACATGTTTGGTGTGAGCCCTAAGCTGTTAATCAGTCACAACGCATTAGGATAACTGACACAATCATAACACATGTTGTATATTGGAAGGCAGGTGCTACTGTAGGTGCACAGATGCCCTTTGTGCTAGACCACAGGTTTCAAACTCAGTTCCTGGAGGGCCACAGCTCTGAACAGTTTAGCTTTAACCCTAATTCACATCTGATCTATGTAATTGAGTCCTTCAGGCTAGTTTTAAACCTCCAATTAAGTACATTGAAGCAGGGTTAGATCTAAACTGTGCAGGGCTGTGGCCTCCAGGAACTGAGTATGACACCCCTGTGTTAGACTGTGAAGACAGATCTTGTAACAATGTAAATTATGTAAACCAAAAAATTATAATAATAAAATGTTTTTTAAACCACCAATTATGAAAGCATTTTTTTAATTCCTCAAAAAACAAAATCAACACTTTGTAAAAGAGCAAAAAAAACATTTAAGACCTTTTTGAATCACTACTTCACAAAATATTTGTTGTGATTTAGTCTCAAAATTAGACATTTATTACAATCTATTTTCCCCAAATTAAAATTTAAAGGTATTATTTGTTTCCTCACTGTGCAAATTAAGGATCTCAGAACATTAATTTATAAACTTTGTATTTTATTTCTTATCAAAGCATGTCACTTGTATAAGAAAACTCGACACTTTCGAATCTGTTAATATTCAATTTTAATAATAGCGAAGCAATTCTTATTGGGACACATGCTGTAGATTAGCTGTTAAAAATTATACGTAATTCGTTAATCAGATTTTTTATTGAGTTTTTAAACACTTCTAGGGCTCTTTTTGTATTATTGTGTGCATAAATGCATTATTATAATTTTAGTCAAGGAAATCAGGAAACAGATGTATCCTCCAAAAAGGTATTTGTGCTGATGTTATCATTTAAAATGCTCAATATAATGCTATTTGTAACTGCTATTGGCAGTAGCACATTTCTCATTTTTGGTCATTTTAAGAAGCTGTGCTTTTTAGTTAAAGAAGGGAACAGCTCATTATTTATTTCATTCTTCATGGGCTAAAGTGAACATAACCAAAGTCAACAAACTGACTGGTAAGCAGCTGGTTGGGGTTTTGTTAAAAATACAATAAGTGTACTATTATCTGTCAGGATTATTGAATTTTTAATAATAGTAACAATAATATAAATAGTAATAATAATAATAATATAAATAATAATAATAATAGTAATAATAAATGTTAATGTAATTTAGACAGTATTCACCTAAATAAATCAATAATTTACATTCTATTAAATTTAATTTCACTCAACTTTCAAACACAACAAAAGCTAAATTCACAAAAGAGTCAAAACACCTGTTAAAGGTCACTATAAAGCAATCCTTCATTTTAACAGTAGAGTTTATTACTGTGTTTATTACTGTACGTTTATGGTAGAGAAAGTAGACTATGGTTATTCAGTTTTAATTAGCTTGTTTAGTGTAATATTAAGAAATGACACAACTCACTTTCATCTGATGCATTTTAATAGAGGTTACAACAAGAAGTATACAGCAAACAGAGTATATTTTATAATGAAATTGATATTAGTAGGTAGTCAAAAATTGAACTTTGCTATCTGAAATAATAGGGTATATGCCGAGCTAGTGTTCTTCCCATACTGATAAACTTCCGGTGACCTGTTATTGTGAACTTTTTTTCCATTTTATACAGTTCCTTTTACAGCATCGATGTTGTAATGGCATTAAAATACATTCAGTTAAATAAACTTTGGCATTCATTAAGTTGCTCAAGCGTAAAACAAGACAAAAAGCCGTTTAATCGCACGCGCCCGTCAGAATCGGCAGGCTAGCGCAGAAGCTCCATTGAATATACTGGGGTAAAATAAACGCTCATATTAAAAAGACATGGCGGGGTAACATGTAATTTAATGTTGTGCTTCTTGTACAACCTGAGACCCACTTTATATCGAATGTCACTCAGCCAGTGGAGATTGCTGATTTTTAAAGAAAACAGACCTTAAACGCACCGTATTTTGCATTGGCATGCAGTTCGCCGGAAGCGCTTAACCCAGG
Source organism: Danio rerio (assembly GCF_052040795.2). Classification (NCBI taxonomy): domain Eukaryota; kingdom Metazoa; phylum Chordata; class Actinopteri; order Cypriniformes; family Danionidae; genus Danio; species Danio rerio. The sequence continues at coordinate 48,649,973 of NC_141022.1, read as the reverse complement.
TTACTGGCAAATTAAAAGTCCTATTAGCATGCTTCGGCATATACCCCATTGTAATGTTAATGACAAATAGGTTATTCAGAGATCTGTGATTACCATGTTCTGAACAATGTATGAACTATCATTCTTAACAGATTGTAACTGATATTAATCTATATGTAAATTCTCAGAAAAATTGAAGTGAAATTTGAAACATTCTCCAGCTTTGAGCTTTTATGCTTTGTTACAACCACGTTTTAACCACTTTTCCAGGGTTTAGTTTGCACTAATACTTTTTCAGAACTTTTGTCCAACATGAAACGGATTTGCACTCCTGGAACAATGTCCAGGCTGGATTTGTACTCATAAACATCATAACTCTCATCATCTTCCTCCATCTTTTCAAACTTTTTGACATACTGATATGTTTGATACTCATCCTTTTTATCTTTTGAACTTGTGTAAAACCCAACCCATGAGTAGTAGAAGGCATCTTTCCAGTCTGCGAAGGTCTTCTTGATAAAAAGCCGAGCACAAGCTTTACTGTCTTTGCTAAAGAGCTGCAGACCAGCATCATCCAAACTTGGACCATAGAATAGCTCGCGACCAATTGATAACAGTTCAGGCAGAAGATCAGGATTTATTGCAGCACAATCTGATGGCAACATTGTCAGGGTTTCAACGCCCTCCCAGGGTGTAGTTTGTGCTAAAACTTTGTCGTATTTTTTGTCCAGCATGAAGCGGATTTGAAGTCCTGGAGCAATGGGCAAATTGGGAGTGTACTGGTAAATATCATATTTGTGTACAATGTAGTTTTCAATCTTTGAAAACCTATCAGCATATTGGTATTTTAAATAGTCATCATTGTTATCTAGTGAACTCTTGTAAAAGCCCACCCATGATTTAGTAAATGCAGACATCCAGTTCCTGAAAGTTTTCTTGATGTAGAGTCGAGCATAGGCTTTTCCGTCTATTACGTGGAGCTGTAGACTTGCGTCATACCCCTTTATAACTGTGGGCAACAGTCCGTTAGCTTGATTAAACTCTGGGCCATACCAGATATAAGGGTTGGTAAACTGATAATCAAAAACGGATGGGTACAGTCGCAGTCGAGGTTGGAGACCATTATTCAGGGGTACAGGAGTATCTAAAGCCCCAGAAGACTCGTAAATAGTCACCCGTTTTTGGACGTATGTATGAAATTCGTTTGTTTCAGTGGAATAAATGTTCTGGCAAATTTCAATGTGCACATACTTTGAGTTTTCCAATATATTTGTTGGAATCTCCCATATGAGTTTCGAGGTACCTTCAGCAGTTGCTTTTATGTCTAGCTTGATTCCTTCATATGTATTGCATTGTAAATACGGTGAGCGTTTCTTTCGGTGACTGATCTGACTGTATTTACAGTCACTGGTGCTGTATCCTGCGTCTTTCAGAAACTTAAGACATCTGTTATAGACTACGTCTTCTGTATCACGTGGGATTGAGTAAATATCATACTTATTGTTCTCGTCTAGAGTGCAGTTATGAGGGTCTCCGATCTTCAAGAGCAGTGCAGGATCAATCTCATAAGTGTCAGAAGGATTAAAATCACTCTTGTGAAGGTTATGAGCCGTAATAAACACCTTGAGAATCTTGTTTGGTTTATTTTGTTTCACTGAGACGATGAGTCGGTCCATGTTTCTTTCAGGCACATTGGTGTTTCTGTAGTACTTTCGGACGTATGCTGGTAATGCATTGGCTGCGGGAGATTTTAAATTGCCGACTGAATAGTAACTCTCCCATGAAGCCAACGAGGGGAGAATATGCTCGATATTTTCATACTTGTGGAATCCGAAGTCGTCTCTAGTGGGATCAAAATTTGAATCAAGGATGAGATTGTTGTTCTGGTCGACATTCAGGACATTTTGGGCAAACCAGAACAGCAGCTGGAGCCCATGACGTGGCGCAGACTTGGCATACGTGATGTTTTTCAGTTCGTCAATATTATTGATTTTTCTCACAGAAGAGACACTCGCCAAGACGAGACAGAAGAGCAGCAAGAGTCTCATGGCAGCCATGGCAAAAAACCTTTGTGAAAAACAAATCACACAGATACAAGTTTAGCTGATGGCAATTTATTCATTCATTTATTTTCTTGTCGGCTTAGTCCCTTTATTAATCCGGGGTTGCCACAGCGGAATAAAACGCCAACTTATCCAGCACATTTTTACGCAGTGGATGCCCTTCCAGCTGCAACCCATCTCTGGGAAACATCCACACACACATTCACACACACACACTCATACACTACGGACAATTTATTTTACCCAATTCACATTTAGACTGTGGGGGAAACAGAGCATCTGGAGGAAACCCACGCAAACGCAGGGAGAACATGCAAACTCCACACAGAAACGCCAACTGAGCCGAGGCTCGAACAAGCGACCCAGCGACCTTCTTGCTATGAGGCGACAGGACTACCTACTGGGCCACTGCCTCGCCCACCTGATGGCAATTTAATGACGATAAAATGTATATTAGAGTTTTAAAAAGTTGAGTTTTAAAAGCTGGTTTTACAATATATACACCTTTATTACACAATATTAAGCTCTTAACCCCTATGCTTCTTTATGGACATTTTAGTGTTATGCAGTTGAAGTCAGAATTATTAGTCCCCTTGAAATATTTGCCCCTGTTTTTCCCCAATATCTGTTTAACGGAGAGCAGATTTTTTGAATGAACACATTTCTAAACATAATAGTTTTAAAAACTCATCTCTAATAACTGATTCATTTTATCTTTGTCATGATGACAGTTGATAATATTTGACTAGATATTTTTCATGACACTTCTATACAGCTTAAAGTGACATTTAAAGGCTCAACTAGGTTAATTAGGTTAACTAGGCAGGTTAGGGTAATTAGGCATTATTTTATTGCTGTCATTTAACAAAATGTATCAAATTATAGAAATATTACAGAGGAAAAACTACAAAAACTGTAAACAGGGGTTAGGGTAAGGAAAGTTTCAGTTACCATGAACTAAACTGAACTGTTAAACATTAACACTGATGCTGTTGAACAGAACAAACCAGCAAATTACAATTAAATGATTAAAATAATCATAACCATTTTTATAATAATCACCAGTTATTTGCTCTTCTGTTATTGTGTGGGCTTTGTTGGCCTTTGCTACACAGTGAGCTACACAGTAATATGCGTGTACTTGTTTTGAACATGAAGATATGATGCCCTCAGCTTTTGGAGTCGTCTTTGAAAACGGTCCACAGGTTTCTCCTTGCAACTGGGATGTTTGGTTTCTAAATGTCGTTTTAATTTAGAAGATTTCATGCTCTCTTGTGAGAGCACCTCACTACATATGACACACTGAAGTTTTAAGCCTTTTTTGTCATCAATATATATATAAATTCATACTTTACATACTCGAGGTCGTACTGTACTTGCGCTTTGATTACTATATTTGCGCTTTTGTTACTATAATTAAATGAAATTTTACATATCAAACGATAAATGTGCATTTCAAAATAAAAGTCCGGTATAAGCAAAATAAGTAAAAAAATTTAACTTGTTTTTTTGACCACACACTCCACGCCCCACTGAGGTTGAGAAACACTGCTGTAGACTATCAAAAAAAAGATATAGCTTAAAGGGGATAATAATTTTGACCCTAAAATGGTTCATAAAAAATTAAAAACTGCTTTTATTCTAGCCGAAATAAAACAAATAAGACTTTCTCCAGAAGAAAAAATATTATCAGACATAATGTGAAAATTTTCTTTTCTCTGTTAAACATAATTTGGGAAATTTTTAAAAAATCAAAAAAAAAAAATCAAAGAGGAGCTATTAATTCTGACTTTAACTATATACTAACACTTTTACGTGGACAATTTATTGTGACTGCTGATAATGCTTCTAATGATGTTTCTAATGATTGAAACATTAAATTATTTAAGACGAATAGTTTAGTTCTGCTTTGCATCCAGTATTTGCAAAATTAACAGTTTTTTTTAAATAAATGAAATGGCATTATGCAACTTTTAAATACTTTTTATTAGGACTGTTGCTGAAAACAAAAAAAAGTTTAAACTATGGTATAGTTCTGTGATGTTTTAGGTACAGACAAACTTTAAGGATCTGTTTCATTTTTACTTATTTAAAATGTATGCACAAGGGTTAAAACTGTGTGGCATTTGGCATATACATTAATCAAAAACATATCAAGGGTTTTTAAGGATATTATATCACATTAAGAAGATATTTATAAAATAAATAATAATAAAACAAATAAATTAAATCCTGACATAACCTCTATTTTTTATTAGGTTAATTTTAAATGTCAGAAACACATTGAAATTGAATATTATATTATGTATGAAATATGTTTTTAAATATCAATAAATATAATTCACAAATTATAATCTGAATGCATTTAAAATCTCTAGACATTTTTAAATGTTAAGTCAACCTACCTCAGATTGAAGGTCTTCAGTGGAAGAGACTCTCCTTCACATATTGAGGGTGTTTATTTATACAGCATAAAGGAGGCTGACCTTCACTCACTGGGTGTGTCTACAAATGATAACTTCTAGAAAAACAACCACTAGAATAAGTGCTGGTCTCTGAGTTTTACTAGTCACAGAATACTGTTTGAGCATCAAACTATATGAAACATTTATTAGCTCAAGTCCATTATAAATGCTTGGTGATTTTGATATAAATTTTTGGCAGGGGGTTGGAATTTGGGTTAAAATAAACCAATATGTTTGTGTATGTCAGCCGATTTGAATGTTATCACTCAATTGAATGGGCGTAATCAGTGATTATCAACTGATAGATATGGGCCAGTAAAGGCCTTCTGCGCCTACTGGTAGTCTCAGAAAGCTGTTATCTTCCATCCCCATGATTAATCAGCTATAGATCACATATGGCTGCAGCCGAAAATTGAGAATTTTTTTATATTATTGATTAAATTTTGCATTAATTGTAGCCTATTTTATTAATGTCTACCCCTACCCCAACCCAACCATCAGAGTAATGTAAAACAGATCTGGATCTGAAGTCTTCTTTATTAGTATAGAAGATTAACCAAGTGGATGGATGATAACAGCCTTCTGAGACAACTAGTAGGCACAGAAGGCCCCTACTGGACTATATCTATCAGCTGATGACCACTGATAATGCACATTCAATCGAGTAATAACGTGAGGCTGTATTCAGGTCATTATATTTTATTTACAAATACATCTTTAGCAACTTCAGAGTGGCAGACTTTTAAAAAAATCCCACTGTTACTATTTACTGATAAAGCTTACGATACTTTGAGTTACTTTAGTAGGCTTGGTGATAACAGATGTTGGGGTTGAAGATGGCTTAATGATGAACTCTTCTGAACAGGACATTCAGGATACATGAAAACTGCTAAAGTCGTCAAGTTTATGACAGCCATAACCTTTCATTACATTTCCCCAGTGCATCATGTTTTTATTGCTCATTGGGATCATAAAAGGGCGAATTGATAGAATGATGAGGAATTTGTTAACTTTGGATGGAAATCTTTAAACTTATTAAATGTCTCTGTTGTTAATGTTTCTGTATAATTATGTGAAAGAGTTGTCAATGTCTGTAATGTTTAATCTAGGACAGTTAGAACCTCCTCTGACATGTTCCGTTATTTCTGCAGTGTGTACTTAATTTTTTATATAAAAATGAAATTAAATATGATGCGTTTTCCACCAAGGCCAGCTGGAGTCCCGAAATATAATTGAGTTAACTGGCAGTGGGCAGATTATACAGACCAAAATAAAGACATTCCAGCACAAAATGCACATTTTCAAAAGAGTATTACTGACTTTAGCATTGTTTTTCAGATAAACTAAGTTTACTTAGCATGGTATTTTTATGCAGAAGATTTTAAAACCTACAGACAGCACCTTTAAAAGTGTTAAATTAACACTGTGAGTGTCTTACTCGGATTGTTTCTGACAACTGTAATTTGTTGTAGCCTGATTTTTTTTTTTGTGTGTGTGTGCATTTGAGTTTTTAATCCTTCTTCTAGGGACAGCAGCAGAAGACCACACCGGGTGCCACTCCTTTTAGCTCCCGTTAACAGGAAACTGAGGCTACAATTCGCACAGGCTCACCAAAACCAGACAATATGAGATTGGAAAAACATTGCCTGGTCTGACGAATCTCGATTTCTGCCGTGACATTTGGATGGTAGGGTCAGAATTTAGCATCAATAAAATTAAATCATGGATCCATCCTGCCTTGTATCAATGGTTCAGGCTGCTGGTGGTGGTTTAATGGTGTGGGGGATATTTTCTTGACACACCTTTGGCCTATTAGTACCAATTGAGCATTGTGTCAATGCTTCAGCCTACCTGAGTATTGTTCCTAACCATGTCCATCCCTTTATGACCACAGTGTACCCATCTTCTGATGGCTACTTCCAGTAGGATAAGGCATCATGTCATAAAGCATGAAACATCTCAGACTGGTTTCTTGAACATGACAATGAGTTCACTGTACTCAAATGGCCTCCACAGTCACCAGAACTCAATCCAATAGAGCACATTTGAAATGTGGGAGAACGAGGTACTAGTAAGGTGTACCTAATAAAGTGGCCAGTGAGTGTACATTTGTACTGGTAAATATTATCATCCTTTTTGGAAGTGCTGTCAATCATTTCAAATCTGCACAGCATATTGATACAGTAGGTGTCCAGTCATCATTTTTATCTTGTGAACTCTTGTAGAAATCCACCAATAAGCTGTAGAAAGACATTCTGCCATGTTGCTGAACGTTTCTTGATGAGTTGAAGCTTTTCCATCTTTTGCAGTGAGCTGCGGACTTGCATCATTTTTCTTATTCTGACGTAGTTATAATTTTGTACTAATAGTTGTATAAATTGTATGAATACAGAGGAGAATCAACTTACTGTATAAACACTTTTTAATGTGTAATTTCTCACATTATAAATTGTTCAGTTCTCAGCTGACAAAAGAATCCCTTTTTTTATATTTTACGGTAATAGGTCACATTGCTGCAATTCATTTACAGGTATCTGCGGGGTCTTAAAATTTCTTGAATCTCAAAAGCTAATTTTTAGTCCTTAAAAAGTCTTAAATCTACAGAAATGTTGTGTTGTAGGTCTTGAATCTTTTTAAACAGGTCTTAAATGTTCTGTGTTGATGTATAGCTACCCAATTATACATTAACACCAATACAATCACTAACAATCCTAATCTGAATTAAACTTTTTTATTTAAATGTAGCATTTAATTACTTTCCTTACAGTAACATTTGTTTAAAAGTTCTCCATTTATTTACTGCAGAGGATACTGACTTGACCTAATTTTTTATATTGTTCAATTATTACTATTGTATTATTAAATTAAAATAATTTTGATAGGGCAAGTGAAAATCTTTTCCAACTGGGATATTTGAAAAAAAAAAATCCTTAGCATTTAGTCCTGTATAAGTCTAAAAATTAATTCATAATTGTCCTAAAAATGTCTTAAAAATTCTTAAATTTAACTTAACCTGGAGAAACCCTGATTTATTATACGTACATTTAAAAGAGGGGTCTGGATGCAGACTTGGTGCAGTTGCAATCTGAGCTGCATGCAATGCTTTTTTTATGCGCACACCTAGCCCCAACCCTCACAGTGACGTCACTAGCTTCATTCAGTGCATTGTGTCTGGCACATTGCATCTCTGAGATATGCAATGTCAGCTTGCATCATCAAGGCTGCATCCAGATTCTGGACATGTTTACTTTCCCTCACAATAAAAATATTGTTTGGATTTCAGCGTGTTGATATAAAATAATGCAATGCATAACTGTCAATCATAAACGAATGAAAAAATCTGTAATGATAATAATGCTTATTTCTTCTCCACCCATGCAGTTGTTTTTAGTTTTATAGACTTTGAACGTCTCACAACCCTTGCTGACTATGGAGGATGAGAGGTCTTCAATGGCTCAATGGTTAGAACTGTTGCCTCACAGCAAGATGGTCGCTGGTTCGAGTCCCGGCTGGGCCAGTTGGCTTTTCTGTGTGGGGTTTGCATGTTCTCCCCGTGTTGACATGGGTTTTCTCCGGGTGCTCCGTTTTCCCCATCATTCCGAAGACATTCGGTATAAGTGAATTGAATAAGCTAAATTAGTGTATATGTTTGAATGAGTGTGTATGGATGTTTCCCAGTACTGGGTTGCAGCGGGAAAGGCATCCGCTGTATAAAACATATGCTGGCAGTTCATTCCGCTGTGGTGACCCCTGATTAATAAAGGACTAAGCCGGAAAAAAATGAATAAATGAATATCTGTAAAAATAGCACTATAATATTAACACACTTAACTGGTTTCTATATTTCCAAAGTACTTAGAGACACCTATTGGCCATTTTAGGCTAGTTCACGTTGTTCGGATTGCATTTCTTATACTTACAAAATGTAAAAATCCTTGCATTTTTAATTATAATATTAACCATTTTTAATTTTGTTTATTTAGATTTTTAGTAAATGGAAAAAAAAAATGGATAAAAAATAAAATATGTTCTTGGGAGCTCCACACGGAGGCGCGTCTGTCGCAGCTCCTCCGCCCCGGATGACAGCGCTGTCCACGGCGTGCGCGTCCTTCCGGTTATGGGCTCTATCATCCTGGCGCAGAGTGTTTACTTTTTTGAATGCATGGAGTGTATCTGAACGTCACGGTACACGACTGTATGACAGATTTTACTTCACTGTGATGCATTTTATTTTGCCTTCCGAACTAGCCATGCCATTAAATCGCCTGCTGTGTGTAACGGGTTAGAAAACCAGCTGATCTGACTGTACGTTGGAATGAATTATCATTAATATGGATAGCGTTACTGTTCCTGGATATGTCAACATTCTTGTCTCTAAAACAAATAAGAGTCGACATCACCACATAAGCCGTCTTTGACAGCACTTCTCGTAACGTGTAAGTTATAACTATAGCAACACTCGTCATTTAGGACAAAACAGTTTTCAGGTTTAACCATTCATCAGTAACGTGATCAGCAAAAATAATGAAGCTAACGTTAATGAAATGAGCTTTTCTGTACTGTATCAACTATCAATATCTTCACTTTTTAATAGAATTGAGTAAAATATTAAAGTAGAACTGTAAATAAATGCAAAAGCAATAAAGGGCAATACATAACCATATTGATTCTGATACTTTCTGTTCTGTTAGTTTACTATTGTCTCCTTTTTATCAAAATGCTCGTTATTTTAAATTACTAAAACCTTTTTATCTACTCTTTGTTCTGTCTAGTTAATGTAAATCCACACATCACGTGTGTGTGTGTGTGTGTGTGTTTGGTTAAAAATTTAAATACAAATGTAACTATCAATGTATTGTCTTTCTTGTGAGCCTTTTGTTTTTGACTAATAAAATATAGCCCTAATGCATCCCTTTAATGTAAAATAATGTAGTGAGGTAAATTCCTTAACCAAGATTGAGTATTTTTCTTCTCTTAAATTTAAAATAAGTGGCCAAAAATATTTAATAAAATTTGTAGAGTCATTGAAAAAATAAATCTCCAAATGGCAATGCCAACCAAACCATTTCCACTACTGTATATGACAGTCTTTTAGGTGTCTTACAGAAGTTTAAAGAAGTTTAAAATGCAGCACATCATGCTCTCATCATGACTGGTTTGATTGTTATCAATAACCATATTTTGTAGCAGGTCTGCTTTCCATGGAGACGGACACTGAGCATCATGAGATGTTTGTGGATCTGGATTTTCCAGCAGATGATCCATCACTCTTTTGGGATTACACCACGCCGCTCTCCAAGTTGTTGGATGATGTCACATGGCTCCGCCCACAAGTAATAATGTTTTTTTTCATTACATATACAAAACATTTATATTACATTAAATACAACAATGCATTAGCTCATTTTCATTACTGCCTATGGGACAACACATTTTGTATTTTTAATTATTGAAAAAAATAATAAAACCAAATGCATTGCTCACTATATCTCCAGGAGATCTGCCAGCAGCCTCAGCTGTTTCCTGATGACCCTTTGGAGGCTCACCCAAAGCAAGGCATTCTTGGAGACTGCTGGCTGCTCTGTGCCTGTTCCATGTTACTCAAGAACCAGCATCTTCTAGACAAGGTGAACACTGGTTTAATGTTTGAGACATTTTATCATAACTGGATATAAAATCCTCGGCTACTGTCTTTTATCATTAAAGCCATCATTATTTTATCTTCTTTTAAAAACACTACATTACCCTTGATTCTGCAAATACTTCTCCAACAGTCAGAATATGTATAAGTATATATTGGTATATTTCAAGAGTTCACACTTAGCTGATGATTGATTATAAGCAAGTTTGGCATGCTGTCTCGGGAGAGAGCCCTGAGCTCGAAGGTTCTTGAGCCCTGGGCTCCCTCCCGTTTGGAGGAAGAGAGGGGAGCCTCGAGCTCAGGTAGATCTCGACAACTCCCCTTTTTATAATAGCTAAAGATTAAGATTGAAAGCTATTAAAAGATATTTTGCATTATTAGATTACCTGTATTGAAATTTAGATTTAACGATTAACTCGTTGTGCATGTTTTTGGAATGTGGGAGGAAACCGGAGAACCCGGGGAAAACCCACGCAAGCACGGGAAGAACATGCAAACTACACACAGAAACGACCACCGGCCTGTTAAGGAACTACAACCAGTGACGTTCTTGCTGTGAGGCGACAGTGCTAGTCACTGAGCCACCGTGCTGCCCTATGGAGGGAAAGGTGAAAAGGTAGGGGTGGAAGTGGGGATTCTTCAAATCGAAGATGACTGTAGTGAGAAAACCCTGGCTCTTTATAGTGGTTAGGAATGGCCTGATTGGTTGATCAAGCATGCTAATGCAGAACCAGCCGTGTTCAATCATAATCACGTGCTCCTCTCGAAATTAGTTTATGAATAAACTTCACTTACATTTACAAAACTGAATCAATATGCAGATGCTTTCATCCAATGTGACTTACAGATGAGAGAAGTAATCAGAAGTAAATATCGATAATAACATATCGATAAAAATATCGGTAGAGTTATTGTTTTTGAATGTCAGATTGGGTAAATTTTTAGAGACTGGTAAAATCATGGTAAAAATGTATAATATTCATGGTTGTTGCTTTTTCTTTCTGTTTTTTTTTGCACTGTCATTTACCTTTGTCTTTTGTCTAGTTTTGTAATGAAAAAAATTTATGGTATGGCTTTAAACACCTAAATATAGACTTTTTTTTACGTACAAAATATTGAATCTTCATGTTTCACACATTAGAAATACACATAAAATATAATACAGACAGCTACAGGTTATTTCTTTCACAGCTATGTGTAACCGAATGTGTTTGTTATCAGGTATTTCCACCAGAACAGCCTTTATGGAGTGACTCTGCTTACCGCGGTGAATTCCTCTTCCGCTTCTGGCAGAATGGACACTGGATTGAGGTGCGAGTGGACGACCGGCTGCCCTGTATCAATGATAATCTCTGCTTCTCACGATGCCAGAGCCCAAGGGCATTCTGGGTGGCACTTTTAGAGAAAGCATATGCCAAGTAAGTAAGTAAGTGTAAGTGCTTGTGCAAATATATCTGTAAAGTATGAAACATTTACTTGAAGTCTTAACTATCCACATTTTTTTGTATGCCCATGATGCTTTGTGTGAATTAAAGAGATGAAAATTCTGAAATTCATTTACTAACCCTTCACTTGTTCCAATCCTATTTGAGTTTCTGTCTTGTGGTAAACACAAAAGAAGATACTTTGAAAAATACTGCTTCCTGCTATCCATTTCCTCTCATTGTATTTTTATTTTTCCTACTGTGGAAGTCGATGGGTACTACCAACCAGCATTCTTCAAAATATCTTCTTTTTGAGAAAGAAACTCAAATATTTAAAACCATGTGAAGAATAAATTATTAGGTAATTTTCTGGTTTGGGTGATAAACAATCAAAGATCTACATTTAAAAGAAACTATAAGATGATGTGGCATTATTCTCCTCCCAGATCTTCTATCAAACATAGAAAGGAACAAATTACTTGCAGCAGGCAATGAAACCCCCCCCCCCCCCACCCCCAACAAAAGAAGCCAGTTATTCTGCAACAATTATGAATATTGAATATTACTAAACTGTGGGAAATACAAAGACCAAAGTCATCTATATAACAGGGCTCGAAATTGCGACCATTTTGGTCGCATATGCGCCCGAAATTTTATCTATGTGACCCTGAAATATGTTTGGGAGCATTTCTGCGAGTGTTTAAAATTGTTGTGTGCGACCAGTTTTTACTGCAAAATGTTCAGCACATGCGCGGATTCGGGAGACATTCACGCAGAATGCATCTCTAAGCTCTTTGTCTGCACTTGAAACGCGAAACGCAGCGCTCGGGAATGGTTTAAAACAGTTGTCATGTCAACTTGCTGCAGTAAAACAAATCCAAGTCCATAATGCTTGCCCTGCCTTCGCGCTTTTCTTATTGGCCCACCACTCCTCTAGCACTGAACGCGAATGATTGGTTAATATCAGCTGTCAATCACTTAGCGCCTTCTGGCTTCGGATGACAGAGAGCTACTACCGCTAAAAATTGTAAAGCGCTGAAGATGAGAATGAAGATAACATAACACTTGACAGATTTTGTTTTAGAAACCATGGCATCTACAATTACAAATAATGACACATCTTACTAGTTATACCGTACGGTGAGCGCTCCGTGTATGCTTTGGTCACTAAGTTCTGTTATAAAAATCTATTTTCTTGTGATAACGGGATTTTGTTGAGACATATTTTCCTCACGCTTGCATATAACGTTATATATGAATTTTTTTTGCTTGTTAGTTTGATTAGTGTTGATTTCAAATACAATCAATATGTTTGTATAAAACTTGTAGTAAGGGTGCTCATAATTGGTGGGTGCGACTAAATTTTGGCTGATGCGCCTAAATTTTTAAAGTTAGGAGCACCAGTGCTACCAAGCAAATAGGTTAATTTCGAGCCCTGTATAAGCAAAACGGTGAACTCAAGAGAGCTTGGCTCACAAATATACTTGTGATACTAATGGCATGTATCTTTATTCCAAATGCATCAACAACTTAATTTTCACTCTGTATATAGATTTGTAAGCAGGGTTCCCAAGCTTCTTGAAAGGGCTTGAATTTCAAACATATGATTCAAGGCCTGGAAACTACTTAAAAACAAACATAGGTTCTTGGAAGTGCTTAAATGTATAGTTTTTGTGTAAATATTTAATAAAAAAAATCTTAAATTTAAACCTTGACACATAGTGCATCATTACTATGAAATTTTCATTGTGAACATTAAGTGTAAGTGAAATGTTGAGTACAGTAAGGACTTTCGTGGTGCTACATACAGTATGCTGGGATATGAGGTGCAAAGGTGCTTGATTTAAAATTAATGGTGCTGTTGGATCACGTTATAAATATGGATAAATAGATAAATAAGATCCAGCTCCGGATGACAGATCTTGTCAGAAAATGTCAGTTTTTCCAGGTATCTAGACAACAAGTCAGCAGTGTTGCAGGACTCAAACCTGTTAACAAATATTCAACTGAATTAATAGTCTACTATCAATATTGTGGTTGACTGTGGAAGGAAGCCAGATAAGAGTAGAAGCAGGAGACAAATAGATGATAATAAATGAGCAGGGTTTATTGAATAAACTTTGTTGCATATGTTCCGGTGCACTCTCATACTTCGTCTGAGCAGCACAAATATGACATGTTATACCAATGATACATCAGGCCAAGAAACCTTAAATCAGAGATGTACTCTCACATCAGTGGAGTGGAACATTTCATAAAAGCGTCTGCTAAAAGACTAAATGTAAATGTGAATGAAACACCATCACTTTAAGACTTAACGAAAAAAAGCCCTAAATGCAGAACAAGTAATATATGATTGGTTTTAGTTCTTTTGAATTTGTGTTCCCCAAACCGGAAGTGCAACTCATAATCTGAAACCTAAGACCTGTGCCGAATAACTCAGCAGTTGTTAACTGCTTTTCATGCTAGGCTACATGGTTCATATGAGCGTTTGTGGGCTGGACAAGTATGTGAGGCGATGGTGGACCTAAGTGGAACTGTAGCTGTACGATGGAGTCTAAAGGATCCAGAGTCCCCAAAACAGCCAAACGACAGCCAGATTCAGCACGCTCTGCATGGGCTGAGTGTGTCTGATCTCTCCCTGGAGCTGAAGGAGAGATGTGCCATCAGCTGCTGTGTGCACAGCGCCACTACAGGTCAGACAAGGCAACTCAGGCACACTGTTCACTTTATTTTTCATGTAAGAATGTATTTGTCTGTTTGTAAATGTATTATCTGGCTTCTGGTGTCAGCCATTTTTAGCTTTACAAAACAGCTTGTGATGCTGCCTAATATTGCAAACAGGCTTTTCTTAACATATTTTTTGTTGTTGACAGTTTGTTGTTGATTTTTATTCTCACACATTCACTGAAAACAGCTTACTTCGGTTTTGAAAAATAAGTTAATCCAGTTAGGCATTTGTAGAACTTTTTTAATATTATTATGTTGTTGGCAGCACGGTGGCTCAGTGGTCATAACACAGCAAGAAGGTCACTGGTTTGAGTCTCAGCTCGGCCCCCTGTTCTCCCCGTGTTCGCGTCGGTTTTTTTCCGGGTGCTCTAGTTTACCCCACAGTCCCCCACATGAGCTATAAGCGCATTGAATAAACTAAATTGGCCATAGTGTATGTATGTGTGTGAATGAGTGTGTATGGATGTTTCCCAGTACTGGGTTGCAGCTGAAAGGGCATCCGCTGCATAAAAACATATGCCGGAGTAGTTGGCGATTCATTCAGTTTTAGGAATTTTTGTGCTTCAACTTTAACTTGTTTTTATTAAGTTAGTTGCCAATAAATTATTTCTACGTTTCTACGTTTTAGGTTTTTAATTTAATTTAAAATGCTCAAAGGTTTCAGTTTTCACAACAGCTGTGACTAAACATTTACATATTTTCAGAATGACCCTTTTACTGCTTGAATTTATGCTGGCAGTTTTTTTACTTCCAGAAAAATTACATCTTTCACAAATTAAAATAGGAAATATCTAGACTAGAGTAAGAATATTCTTCTATTTCACCTTTTTTAATTAGGAAATAAATATTGTAATTTGCTTTATTTATGTTACAGTAGGTGGCTATGCAGTAATAAAGGAAAAAAATGGTTCCTTTTGGTGTATTGTTCAGCCTGAGGTCTAGTAAAGGTTTGTTCTCTCTTTTTCTCCAGGTTTTCCTGAGCTTGGCCAGTTTCATGCCATGTGTGTGATGGAGTGGACGAGCTTGACCACCATTACTGGTGAAGGAGTGCAGCTGATCAGGATACGAAACCCCTGGGGCAGGAGAAGCTGGGCTGGAGTCTGGAGGGAGAGGTATAGAGAAAAAACCCATTTTTGTTACTTTCAGGTGATGAAAACCTTATTTTACTTATTGATTTGAAAATATCTGATATGTGGTTGCTGAGAGCCTAGTGAGCATTCACCGACATATGGCACAACTGCGCTGTGGGTATCCCGAGAGAATCCCAACTCGCTGATCTTTTCCAATGCCATCACTACTCTCTCCAGCTTTGCCACCGGTCAACAAACTGTTGTAAATTAAAATGAAAAAAAAACTTTAATTATGAATGTTCTTCCTTAAAAATTGCATCTATTTTACCTTTATAGTGGCTTAAATTATATTTGAAAATTTTTATTTAGACTTTAGACTAATTTAGACTGGCTTCCGTTCTGTTTTTTATTAGTTTATTTTCCTTTTAATGGTTAAATAGATTGTTTCGTCTTTAAAAAGCTTGACCAATTATAATCATGAAACCTGTACAATTGAACATTTTACAAGTAGTTGCATGTGTACAATTTTACATATGATAAAATTGCATATTTAGAAACTATGTTGAATTTCATCAGCTATTTCACTCCAGTAAAATTATAACACAAAAAAATTAGTGGATGCTTTATATTTTTTACTTTTGTTGTTATTATTATTATTACTAACTTCTACTATTACTACTTATAGAGGAACATTTTGCTGTACAGTATTAAAAGGCCTGTAATTTTGTGTTATAGTTTTTTTTATATATATATAGTGAAATGATGAACACAGCCCATCATCTAATGTGTCAAACTGTACCATTAATCTACACAATGTGCAGAACATGCAGTATAATATTTGCAGACACTAGTCCATATTGCAATTTGATTTGGTGCCGCAGCCCTAATTTAGATTTTTTTTTCATCAAAATATTCAATGTGGATTTGATGACATTCCACACGTTTATTACTATAAGTTAACAAAAATGTAAATATATGTAAAATGTTTCCATAATTCAGTCGTTTTTTGGTTTTTTTTTTCATAACAAAGATCATAAGGCCTAGGTGGTAATTTTTATAAGTAAATAAACTTATGCATTCATTATTTCTTCATTTATCCATGGGGAAATAATTTTAGGAGCATCTGCATCAGTTTCATTTGACTGCCACTAGAGGGCAAAACAGCAGTCATACCAGATGTTGGACACCATGGAAAGACGGCTTCTGTGATAATGGTTGTGTGTTTGTGTACAGTGGATCCGGCTGGGCTTCTCTTGAGGCGTCCTGTGCTCAGACTCTGCTGTCCCGTACAGCAAAGGGGGAATTCTGGATGGATGAGGCTGAATTCCTGCAGGAGTTTGATGAGGTCACGGTGGGCTGTCCTGTCAATGATGCAGGACACCTCCAAAGCATCTACACAGGTACTGATTATACCAGAGGCGGACAAAATGTTGAATGCAAAGAGCTGAAAATCAACTGACCTTTACTGTTGCACGACTGTTGATTCAGTTTTTACAGATAAATTATTGTTGAAATGAATTATTTATAATGTACATTAGTCAAATAATGCTATTTTTATATCATGTTTAACATCAGCATGCATGAAATTTCAACCAGTTTAGTTAAGAGATGATAAAAAAACTGAAAACTGAAGCTTTAATTGAGTAATTCTGATCAATTTGATATTTTTAGGCCAAGTGTGAAATATTTATTTTGGGACAATAGTTATTCATTACATACACACTTTCTGATTTATTGCTTGACTACTGTATATTGCATAATACAGAAGATAAAGCTTTAGCCATTTGTATATTAATTAACAATTGCAGCATTCCTCAAAACCATCACAATTTTTATTTTTATTTTTTAAATCATTTAGCTCTAAAATGCAGCCATATTATTTGAAAATATATTATGTTTTAAACATTTTTGAATGAGTAAGCAAAATTATTTTAATAAATGTTTATTTTAGTAATTAATTCAAGGGACTTTTTTCCAGTGGGGGGGAAAAAAAAAAAAAAAAAAAAAAAAATATATATATATATATATATATATATATATATATATATATATATATATATATATATCCATCATGACTCGGCAATGCCATATTACAAGATGAAGGGGGAACATAAGGTTATAGAAATATTAATATATAATAATATAATATTATAAATATTAATATATAATATAAATTAATATATATTTTTAAATTATGCAATTCTTTATTTCTAATTTATATTTCAGTTTAATATATATATATATATATATATATATATATATATATATATATATATATATATATATATATATATATATATATATATATATATATATATATATATATTGCCAAGTCATGATGGATCAACTTTGACCTTTAGGTTTTGGTTTTGCTTCTGTGTTTATTATGTTCTTGACAGCATTTGTATAACCAGATATAAGTAATAATTTCAGTAACTTGTAAAAAAATATATATGTTTAATAATTACAATAATTTATTCTTTTAAAAATGTTATTTTCCATCATGTAGGAAACTTCCTAACCCACAGTAAGCAGATTGGAGGCCGCTGGGTCAAAGGTTACTCAGCAGGTGGATGCCGAAACAACAGCACTTTCAGCAGCAACCCCAAGTTCTGGCTGAAAGTGTGTGAGCGAGGAGAAGTGTTTCTGTCTCTGCTGCAGTGCAGAAGAGCTGAATCACCAGCAGAGGGGGCCATTCAGCAGCACACACAGCTTCAGGCCATAGCACTGCACGTGTGGAAGGTAAGAGGACCACACTACTATTTTGTAGTAAATATTACATTATGTAAATTGTGGAGATGCCAATTATTAAGTTTTCCTCATATCTGATATTTTTTAAATCATTTTGGACGATAACCAATGCCATTGTCAGGATTGTTAATTTTACTCCCCATTAGCTGTTGATCCTGACTTTTGATGTTATGACTTTAATTAATCAGACTCTTACTGTTCTGGATCAAAATATTGGAGTTATTTTCCAAATCTATGTTTACATTTCAAGCCATTACCAACCGATTTATCAAGTGTTCTGATAATATTGAGCATCTTTAATTAATATGTTATATATGAAGTTGAAACCAGAAGTTTACATACACTCTTAAAAAAGGAACATAAACATTTTTTAATAAATGTCTGGTGTTAAATTATTCTAAACGTTTGCTATTTTAGGTTCGTTAGAATTACCTAAATGGTTTACATTGCCTAAATGCCAGAATAATTAGGGAATTTTTTTTTCCAGACAGTCAAAAGTGTACATACATTTCCTTGGTATTTTTTAGCTTTGCTTTTAAACTGTATAACTTTGGTCAAATGTTTTGGGTATTTTTACACACGCTTCTCACAATAGTTTGAAGGAATTTTGGACCATTCCTTTTGACAGAATTGGTGTAACTGAGTCAGATTTGTTGGCTGTCTTGCTCACACAAGCTTTTTCATCTCTGCCCACACATTTTCTATAGGATTGAGCTCAGGGCTTTGTGATGGCCACTCCAAAACATTCACTCTGTTGTCTTTAAAGCACATTTTTACTAAATTGGTAGTATGCTTAGGGTCATGGTCTGTTTGGGAGACCCATTTGTGGCCAAGTTTTAATTTCCTGGCTGATGTTGAGATGTTGCTTCAGTATTTCTACATAATTTTCTTTCTTCATGATGACATCTATGCTGTGAAGTGGTCCAGTCCCTCCTGCAGCAAAACAGCCCCACAACATGATGCTGCTGCCCCCATACATCACAGTTAGGATGCTGCTCCTAGGCTTGTAAGCTTTGCCCTTTGTCCTCCAAATGTAACACTGGTCATTATGACAAAACTATTCAATCTTAGTTCCATCAGACCAAAGGACATGTCTCCAAAAATGTGTCTTTTTTTTCAGTGTAATTTAGCAAATTGTAATCAGGCTTATTTGTTAATTCTTGATTTTCCCATGTTGTCACTAAAGGGAGCAGAGTGTTTGAGGTTTTCCTTAAATACTATTCTACAGTTGTGCCTCCAGTTAACTCAAATGTTGTCAATTAGCCAATCAGAAACTTCTAAAACCTTGACACCATCATCTGAGCTTTTTCAGAGGCAGAATAATCTTATTGTATGTAAACTTGACTTTCAAGAGATGTTATAACAATTTCTCAAAAATATGTCTCTCGTTTTTCTGCTATTAAGCATAACAGAAACAAATTTGATAATCCTAACTTACCCATAAGAGAAAAACTTTAGCCACATTAACGTCTGACTTTTTTTGAATGGTTATGTACCTTTTTATACAGTATATGTAAACTTCTGGTTTCAATTGTACATATATAATATGTTGCAGGTGGAGAAGAAGCACTTTAACCTCACGCGGACATTGAACAAGCAACCGTTTGTGTCACACGCACATGCGTACGATCGGGAAGTGGTGGTACACACACACCTGAATCCTGGTTTTTACCTGCTGGTGCCGAGTACTTTCCTGCAGGGAGCAGAGGGACCTTTTCTGCTAAGAGTTCATTCTTCCTGCTCCACCTCTCTCAGGTGGACCTCTCTGTTACCTTTCATGCAGGCCAAGATGTATATTATTATACAATTTAATCTTTTTTTTTTATCTCTGTTTGAATGAATGATTTAACAACTCGCTCATAAAGGCTTATTTCATTTCTGGATGGATCAAGAAGGATCTATTGAGGAAAACTATAAAGTGCCAAAATGCTACAGTCAATAATTTGAAGCATCAAGTCACATTTAGACTCCAATGACTTTAGGGCTATTGCTGGTTTCTGATAGGAGCCATTGGTGCAGATCACTCACAACAACCTCTGTAAGGTTGTAAGATTTTACCTAAGCTATCTTTATTTCTTTAAAAATTCAGTAAAAACAAAAATATTGTTACATTTTAAACAGAAATTTAATTCGAGGTTTAGAATATTTTAATGGGAGTTTTTTTATTTGTTTATATTAATTTATATTATTTTTATTATTTTAAAATCCTCTGACATCATACCTTTTTTTCCTCGGAAATCATACTAAATTGATTATACAATATTGAAAACAGTGGCTCTGATTATTGTTTCGTGAAATGTTTTGTATGAATAAAAAATACAAAAACATATGGAACAAAATAATGCATTTCCCTTATGATTAATTTAATGCATTTTTAGTAAAAAAAAGTTGTAATTTATCCTAAGTATTTATTTCTTTAATTAGTATTCAGTTAGACCCCAAATTTGAATGAAGTCAGCTGGTCTGATTTTGTGTGTGTGTGTGTGTGTGTGTGTGTTGTGTTGATGATGTCTATTCTACAAATCAATTACCCCATGGGGACTAATAACAGTTGCATTACCTTAGCAATTAGTGCCAGTTCAATTAACTGTATTCAAGCATGTGATATGATGTAACAGAGTCATCTCATTGGTCCAAAATATTTTTGTTTTTCTCTCCAGTGTGATGAAGTCATCTCCTTCTCCTCTTCAGCTCAGTTCAGAGGGCGAGTGGGAAAACATCTGCTCTCACGGCTCCTGGTCCATCGGTTCATCTGCTGGAGGAAGTCGCAATTTCACCACACACGAACTGAACCCCCGTGTAAACCTTACTGTGATCTATGACCCTGGAGGTAACAATGTAAGGGTCACCCTGCACCAAAACAGGCCTGAAAATTCCCTCCATCCCATCGGCTTTCATATTTATAAAGTCAGTACTTTAAAACATATTAGTTACTGTAGGTGTGTAACATTTTGTTGATATGTCTTCATTATATATTGATGTTTTTTAGGTACCTGACGGTGGTTCTGGTTCTCTGTTAAGCCCTAGTGTCATGTCTCCAGTGGTCAGCTGTGTGCCTCATGCTTACTCCCAGGAGGTCAGTGTGTTTTGTCATCTACTGCCGGGTGAATATGTTGTAATTCCCTCTACCTACCAGCCGGACCTCAGTGCTGACTTCACACTTACTATTAAACGCAAGATACAGCGGTAAGCGCACTGTCTCTACGCTTTATATTATAAGAGGCTTCAAAAATTTATAATTTTTTCCTCAAATAAACTTTGTTCATTCACTCAATGTATAATTTTTTTCTTCTTAGCATCTTAAGAAGCTGAATTTTTCTAAACATTAAATTCTTTTAAACTGGAGCATCCCTTTATTATTGACGTTTTTATCAAAGTGAATGAACTACAGTGGAAGTTTTATTATATGGTTTTCTGCTGGTTTCCTGGACACAAGACTCACTTATGGATGTTTACTCAAAAGAGATCTTCCCTTAAAATGTCAATATTGCAACAGAAACCAGTGTTAAACATATCCTATTGGAGACCCTATTTTTTATGTTATCAGACAATGATTTTGTCTGGAGAGACTTTAGAGGTGCTGCATGTAAGTTTTGACTCTTATAAAGCATAAAAATACCATAATATGTTTGCAGATATTTACGAAATATGCTAAGTGAACATTCTTGTTAATCTGAAAAACAATGCTGAAGTCAGATATTCTGATTTGAAAATGGATGTTCCCTGTCAGAACGCTGTCTTTGTTTTGGTTCTTTTAACCTGCCCAATGCCGCTTTAGCCAATTATATTTCAGCACCCCAGGTTGCCTTCATGGAAAACAGCATATTTCATTCATTCATTCAGAAAGGCTCTGAAAGCATGCGCTCATGACCGAAATGCGACCTCCGGTGGACAGTAGCAGACTCCAAAATGAGATGCAGATCCAGAGTTCCACATGAGATTATTAATTAGTAAGAAATACAAATCTTACAGGTGTAAACATTAGGTTAGCAGCTTACATTGTAACTCGTGTCCTAACAACACACTACAAGACGATCGTTGCAGTAATAAGCAATTTGGCTGTTTGCATCAGACGAAACACAGCAGAAATTTAAAAACAGCCATTCAGAAGCACAGAATATTCACTCACTCGTGAAATTGTAAGGTTTATCATCTAATTAATACATATTAAACCTCTTTAACATTATTAATTGTACATGCTGAATCACTGAAATGTGTTGGTTTTGAGTTAGTTCTAAAGTTCACGTTTCAAGATCTGAGGTGAACTATCTGCTGCTGCTTTCAGTTGTCTTGGAATAAACGTCCTGTAAAATGGCATTCAAACTCATATTGTTTGCATTTAACACCGAATAAAGCACATGAGGTTTACATGAGGTGAGCATTTTCAGTTTTTTGTTGTTCAGCTGCATGAAATAGAAGCCTTTTCTAAAATATCAATTCAAGGTTTTGGTTAAAGCAAAAACTCCTTTTAATATGGAGAATATTTCCTCTATCGAGTGTCGTTGCTTTTATGTAGTACATGATTTAAATTAGCCTTTAGGCTCGATTGTTAGACCTGCTCCTGTTGGTCCTGTATCTGACAACCTGCGCTTGGGTTTGTTTTCACTCAGGAATGCAATACCTAGTTCAACCTCTGGGTGTCAAACTTGCATACTGCACCTTTAAAGGAAATATATTTAAATGTGAATTCTTCAAAAATGGTACATTTCTTAGCAAATATATATATATATATATATTATATTTGTGTATATATATAGATATTTTTTTTTTATTATTTATAAAATAGTTTACATTTTGCCATGAAATAGCCAGAGAAGCTGATATGGCAATACATTTAAAACTCTCTCCTTAGTATCTTAAGCTTAGTTTCTTACATTTAAAAAAAAGTTTTTAAGAAAATTCAAATGGTATTAATTATTGCAATTTTAGTTTTTGCAAGATTTTTTTCCCTCCTAGTCTATTAAGGGGCTTGCACAACACTGAAAATATTAGGGAATTATAAAAACGTAGTTAAAGTCATGGGAATTATTCAAATATTTTGTACTGTATATACAGCGTGTCCTTTGTGTTTAAAAAGAGATTTTAAAATGTCTTAAATTTCACAAGCAAAATTTTAGGCCTAAAAAATCCTTAATTTACTCAAATATGGTGTAGGTCTTTAAATTTTTATGCGAAGTCCATGACCCAGTTGGGCCAATACCCATCCAATCACAACAATCCATCTCAATAACACTTTTAACAAAACATAAGTTATGTTGCAAATAAAAATCTGTATATATACAAGTAAAGTTTGCTTGTTTGTTTTGACGAATTATTTAAAATATAAAATAAACAATGGTCTTAAACGTGTTTTAAAAAGTCTTCAATTTGACCCTGTATGTAGTCATGCTCTAATAAATTAAGTTAACTTACTGCAGTTTGAAAATATATAGGTGTTATGGCAAAAATAAAGGTAAAATGTATTTTCATGAATGGAAATTTTTGCTGTTTTGTCGTCCTCTTCAGGAAGGCAATGCAGAGTCAAGAGCTTCTGGGCCGTGCCGTTCAGGAGGTACCAATCTTTTCTCTCACTAAAAACTCGCATTCAGATGAATGACATGAATCTGGACATAATATGCTGTGCAATTTTCCTAGGCTGTTAAATCACTGTTTGCTTGAACAGTATTTGTCATTGTTAGATCTGAATTCTCTTCTACAGCATATCCACTTCTCTTCACTGTACTGCTTTTGTGCTTTTATTGAAATGCTCTTATCTCTGTGTGTCTCCTCTCACAGGTCTCCTGTATCTCTGTGATGAAACGATAGAAAAGTGGATCAGATGGTGACAAGAGTCTCGTTCACTGAGCTGATCTCTGATGGAGTCGTCGGTGCACATCGCTACAAACAGCTATCAAATGCCACCAGTGAATCATGGTATATACTAAATATAATGTACAGGGTATATAATAAATCAGGGTATACCCATCCCTTTAAGAAATATATATATGAGCTTGGACCTCAAAATCTTCTAAAATCCTAAATCCAGAACCTAAATTCGTACATTTCCATTTTTAAACTGAATAAATAAGCACTTAATTGATGTATGGTTTGTTGGGATTGGACAATATTAAGCCAAGATATAACTGTTGGAA
Source organism: Danio rerio (assembly GCF_052040795.2). Taxonomy (NCBI): domain Eukaryota; kingdom Metazoa; phylum Chordata; class Actinopteri; order Cypriniformes; family Danionidae; genus Danio; species Danio rerio. Next base: position 48,625,719 of record NC_141022.1, on the reverse strand, counting down.
AATCTGGAATCCAAAGTTTCATAACTTTCCTTTAAAGTTGTTCAAACAAAGTGCTTAGCAATGCACATTACTAAAAAATTTAGTATTTGTAATATTTACAGTAGTAAATTCACAAATTATCAATAGGGTTGAACTGGAATTACAGCCTATGTTTCTTTTAGGAGGCAATAACTTCAAAATCATAAGCTTTCAAACTTTATATATATATATATATATATATATATATATATATATATATATATATATATTTATTTATTTATATATATAATTTTACAGCACCTTCAAATATGGCCAACTAATCCAAATTATAAGTTGGAACTTACGTTATTACATGTTAATCTTTTTTTTTTTTTACTTATTGTTTTGGATAATGCACTGTAAAAGTTTAGTAATGCTATATTTGTTCTGAATGCTCTTATTTATTACAAATGATTACAGATTCTTAATTTTATTTTTTATTAATTTTATTTTATAGTTTCTTTCGTTTTTTTGTTCAAAACTCAGAAATAACAAGTAGTGTTCATGCTCAAGTGTTTCATCTACTAGATTATGTAAAAACGGGTAAAACGTGGGTATTGGTTGTAAACACAGCTGAATATGAACCTATGGCTTATACTGCAGTCTGGTATTTAAAATTACATACCAGAAATCAGCAGCAAAAGTGCGAGACTGATAGAAAAATTGAGAGAGAAAAGAAACAAGGATGCAGAGAATGAATA